>NC_092758.1:92166241-92466241 GCF_047496795.1 Chiloscyllium punctatum
CCCTCTCTCCACTCCACCACATTCCCCCTCTCCACTCCACTACATTCCCCTCTCTCCGCTCCACCACATTACCCTCTCTCCACCACATTCCCCTCTCTCCATTACATTGACCTCTCTCCACCACATTCCCCTCTCTTCACCCCACCACATTCCCCTCTCTCCACCACATTCCCCTCTCCCCACCACATTCCCCTCTCTCCACTCCACCACATTCCCCTCTCTCCACTCCACCACATTCCCCCTCTCCACTCCACTACATTCCCCTCTCTCCGCTCCACCACATTACCCTCTCACCACCACATTCCCCTCTCTCCATTACATTCACCTCTCTCCACCACATTCCCCTCTCTTCACCCCACCACATTCCCCTCTCTCCACCACATTCCCTTCTCTACAATCCACCACATTACCCTCTCTCCACCACATTCCCCTCTCTCCACTCCGCCACAGTCCCCTCTCTCCACCACATTCCTCTCTCTCCACTCCACCACATTCCTCTCTCTCCATGACATTCCCCTCTCTCCACCACATTCCCTTCTCTTCACTCCACCACATTCTCTTCTCTCCAATCCACCACATTCCCCTCTCTCCACCACATTCCCTTCTCTTCACTCCACCACATTCCCTTCTCTCCAATCCACCACATTCCCCTCTCTCCATGACATTCCCCTCTCTCCACCACATTCCCTCCTCTTCACCCCACCACATTCCCCTCTCTTCACTGCACCACATTCCCCTCCCTCCACTCCACCACATTCCCCTCTCCACTCCAGCACATTCCCCTCTCTCCACCACATTCCCCTCTCTTCACTCCACCACATTCCCCTCCCTCCACTCCACTACATTCCCCTCTCTCCACTTCACCACATTCCCCTCTCCCCACCACATTCCCCTCTCTCCACTCCACCACATTCCCCACTCTCCATTCCACCACATTCCCCTCTCTCCACCAAATTCCCCTCTCTTCACTCCACCACATTCCCCACTCTCCACCACATTCCCCTCTCAGTACTCCACCACATTCCCCTCTCTCCACCACATTCCCCTCTCACCACTCCACCACATTCCCCTCTCTCCATCACATTCCCCTCTCTCCACCACATTCCCCTCTCTCCACTCCACCACATTCCCCTCTCTCCATCACATTCCCCTCTCTCCACCACATTCCCCTCTCCCCACCACATTCCCCTCTCTCCACTCCACCACATTCCCGTCTCTCCACTCCACCACATTCCCCCTCTCCACTCCACCACATTCCCCTCTCTCCACTCCATCTCATTCCCCTCTCTCCACTCCATCCCATTCCCCTCTCTCCACCACATTCCCTTCTCTCCACCATATTCCCCTCTCTCCAACTCATTCGCCTCTCTTCACTCCACCACATTCCCCTCTCTCCACTCCACCACTTTCCCCACTCTTCATTCCACCACATTCCCCTCTCTCCACCAAATTCCCCTCTCTTCACTCCACCACATTCCCCTCTCTCCACCACATTCCCCTCTCTCCACCACATTCCCCTCTCTCCACTCCACCAAATTCCCCTCTCTCCGCCACATTCCCCACTCTGCATCACATTCCCCTCTCTCCACCACATTCCCCTCTCTCCACTCCACCACATTCCCCTCTCTCCATCACATTCCCCTCTCTCCACCACATTCCCCTCTCCCCACCACATTCCCCTCTCTCCACTCCACCACATTCCCCTCTCTCCACTCCACCACATTCCCCCTCTCCACTCCACTACATTCCCCTCTCTCCGCTCCACCACATTACCCTCTCTCCACCACATTCCCCTCTCTCCATTACATTCACCTCTCTCCACCACATTCCCCTCTCTTCACCCCACCACATTCCCCTATCTCCACCACATTCCCTTCTCTCCAATCCACCACATTCCCCTCTCTCCACCACATTCCCCTCTCTCCACTCCACCACAGTCCCCTCTCTCCACCACATTCCTCTCTCTCCACTCCACCACATTCCTCTCTCTCCATGACATTCCCCACTCTCCACCACATTCCCTTCTCTTCACTCCACCACATTCCCTTCTCTCCAATCCACCACATTCCCCTCTCTCCATGACATTCCCCTCTCTCCACCACATTCCCTCCTCTTCACCCCACCACATTCCCCTCTCTTCACTTCACCACATTCCCCTCCCTCCACTCCACCACATTCCCCTCTCCACTCCAGCACATTCCCCTCTCCCCACCACATTCCCCTCTCTCCACTCCACCACATTTCCCTCTCTCCACCAAATTCCCCTCTCTCCACCACATTCCCCTCTCACCACTCCACCACATTCCCCTCTCTCCACCACATTCCCCTCTCACCACTCCACCACATTCCCCTCTCTCCACCACGTTCCCCACTCTGCATCACATTCCCCTCTCTCCACCACATTCCCCTCTCTCCACTCCACCACATTCCCCTCTCTCCATCACATTCCCCTCTCTCCACCACATTCCCCTCTCCCCACCACATTCCCCTCTCTCCACTCCACCACATTCCCCTCTCTCCATCACATTCCCCTCTCTCCACCACATTCCCCTCTCCCCACCACATTCCCCTCTCTCCACTCCACCACATTCCCCTCTCTCCACTCCACCACATTCCCCCTCTCCACTCCACTACATTCCCCTCTCTCCGCTCCACCACATTACCCTCTCTCCACCACATTCCCCTCTCTCCATTACATTCACCTCTCTCCACCACATTCCCCTCTCTTCACCCCACCACATTCCCCTCTCTCCACCACATTCCCTTCTCTCCAATCCACCACATTCCCCTCTCTCCACCACATTCCCCTCTCTCCACTCCACCACATTCCCCTCTCTCCACCACATTCCCTTCTCTCCAATCCACCACATTCCCCTCTCTCCACCACATTCCCCTCTCTTCACCCCACCACATTCCCCTCTCTCCACCACATTCCCTTCTCTCCAATCCACCACATTCCCCTCTCTCCACCACATTCCCCTCTCTCCACTCCACCACAGTCCCCTCTCTCCACCACATTCCCCTCTCTCCACTCCACCACATTCCTCTCTCTCCATGACATTCCCCACTCTCCACCACATTCCCTACTCTTCACTCCACCACATTCCCTTCTCTCCAATCCACCACATTCCCCTCTCTCCATGACATTCCCCTCTCTCCACCACATTCCCTCCTCTTCACCCCACCACATTCCCCTCTCTTCACTTCACCACATTCCCCTCCCTCCACTCCACCACATTCCCCTCTCCACTCCAGCACATTCCCCTCTCCCCACCACATTCCCCTCTCTCCACTCCACCACATTCCCCTCTCTCCACCAAATTCCCCTCTCTTCACTCCACCACATTCCCCTCTCTCCACCACATTCCCCTCTCTCCACCACATTCCCCTCTCACCACTCCACCACATTCCCCTCTCTCCACCACGTTCCCCACTCTGCATCACATTCCCCTCTCTCCACCACATTCCCCTCTCTCCACTCCACCACATTCCCCTCTCTCCATCACATTCCCCTCTCTCCACCACATTCCCCTCTCCCCACCACATTCCCCTCTCTCCACTCCACCACATTTCCGTCTCTCCACTCCACCACATTCCCCCTCTCCACTCCACCACATTCCCCTCTCTCCACCACGTTCCCCACTCTGCATCACATTCCCCTCTCTCCACCACATTCCCCTCTCTCCACTCCACCACATTCCCCTCTCTCCATCACATTCCCCTCTCTCCACCACATTCCCCTCTCCCCACCACATTCCCCTCTCTCCACTCCACCACATTCCCGTCTCTCCACTCCACCACATTCCCCCTCTCCACTCCACCACATTCCCCTCTCTCCACTCCACCACATTCCCCTCTCTCCACTCCATCTCATTCCCCTCTCTCCACTCCATCCCATTCCCCTCTCTCCACTCCACCACATTCCCCTCTCTCCACTCCATCTCATTCCCCTCTCTCCACTCCATCCCATTCCCTTCTCTCCATCACATTTCCCTCTCTCCACTCCAACCCATTCCCCTCTCTCTACTCCATCCCATTCCCCTCTCTCCACCACATTTCCCTCACTCCACTTCACCACATTCCCCTCTCTCCATCACATTCCCCTCTCTCCACTCGATCCCAATCCCCACTCTCCCCACATTCCCCTCTCTCCACTCCACCAGATTCCCCTCTCTCCACCAGATTCCTCACTCTCCACTCCACCATTTTCCCCTCTCTCCACCAGATTCCTCACTCTCCACTCCACCATTTTCCCCTCTCTCCACTGCATCCCATTCCCCTCTCTCCACTCCATCCCATTCCCCTCTCTCCACACCACCGCATCCCCCTCTCTCCACCACATTCCTCTCTCTCCACTCCACCACATTCCCCTCTCCACTCCACCACATACCCCTCTCTCCACCAAATTCCCCTCTCCACTCCATCCCATTCCCCTCTCTCCACCACATTCCCCTCTCTCCACCATATTCCCCTCTCCACTCCACCACATTCCCTTCTCTCCACCACATTCCCCTCACTCCACCACATTCCTCTCTCCACTCCACCACATTCCCCTCTCTCCACCACATTCCGCTCTCTCCATCACATTCCCCTCTCTCCACTCCACCACATTCCCCTCTCTCCACCACATTCCCCTCTCTCCACTCTACCACATTCCCCTCTCTCCACCATATTCCCTTCTCTCCACCACATTCCCCCCTCTCCACCACATTCCCATCACTCCACTCCACCACATTCCCCTCTCTCCACCACATTCTGCTCTCTCCATCACATTCCCCTCTCTCCACTCCACCACATTCCCCTCTCTCCAACACATTCCCCTCTCTCCACCACATTCCACTCTCTCCATCACATTCCCCTCTCTCCACTCCACCACATTCCCCTCTCTCCACCACATTCCCCTCTCTCCACCATATTCCCTTCTCTCCACCATATTCCCTTCTCTCCACCACATTCCCCCCTCTCCACCACATTCCCATCACACCACTCCACCACATTCCCCTCTCTCCACCACATTCCGCTCTCTCCATCACATTCCCCTCTCTCCACTCCATCCCATTCCCCTCTCTCCACCATATTCCCCTCTCTCCACCACATTCCGCTCTCTCCACTCCATAACATTCCCCTCTCTCCATCTCATTTCCCTCTCCACTCCACCACATTCCGCTCTCTCCATCACATTCCCCTCTCTCCACTCCACCACATTCCCCTCTCTCCACCACATTCCACTCTCTCCATCACATTCCCCTCTCTCCACTCCACCACATTCCCCTCTCTCCACCACATTCCCCTCTCTCCACCATATTCCCTTCTCTCCACCATATTCCCTTCTCTCCACCACATTCCCCCCTCTCCACCACATTCCCATCACACCACTCCACCACATTCCCCTCTCTCCACCACATTCCGCTCTCTCCATCACATTCCCCTCTCTCCACTCCATCCCATTCCCCTCTCTCCACCAAATTCCCCTCTCCACTCCATCCCATTCCCCTCTCTCCACCACATTCCCCTCTCTCCACCATATTCCCCTCTCCACTCCACCACATTCCCTTCTCTCCACCACATTCCCCTCACTCCACCACATTCCTGTCTCCACTCCACCACATTCCCCTCTCTCCACCACATTCCGCTCTCTCCATCACATTCCCCTCTCTCCACTCCACCACATTCCCCTCTCTCCACCACATTCCCCTCTCTCCACTCTACCACATTCCCCTCTCTCCACCATATTCCCTTCTCTCCACCACATTCCCCCCTCTCCACCACATTCCCATCACTCCACTCCACCACATTCCCCTCTCTCCACCACATTCCGCTCTCTCCATCACATTCCCCTCTCTCCACTCCACCACATTCCCCTCTCTCCAACACATTCCCCTCTCTCCACCACATTCCACTCTCTCCATCACATTCCCCTCTCTCCACTCCACCACATTCCCCTCTCTCCACCACATTCCCCTCTCTCCACCATATTCCCTTCTCTCCACCATATTCCCTTCTCTCCACCACATTCCCCCCTCTCCACCACATTCCCATCACACCACTCCACCACATTCCCCTCTCTCCACCACATTCCGCTCTCTCCATCACATTCCCCTCTCTCCACTCCATCCCATTCCCCTCTCTCCACCATATTCCCCTCTCTCCACCACATTCCCCTCTCTCCACTCCATAACATTCCCCTCTCTCCATCTCATTTCCCTCTCCACTCCACCACATTCCGCTCTCTCCATCACATTCCCCTCTCTCCACTCCACCACATTCCCCTCTCTCCACCACATTCCCCTCTCTCCACCATATTCCCCTCTCTCCGCCACATTCCCCTCTCTCCACTCCATCACATTCCCCTCTCTCCACTACATAACATTCCCCTCTCTCCATCACATTTCCCTCTCCACTCCACCACATTCCGCTCTCTCCATCACACTCGCCTCTCTCCACTCCATCACATTCCCCTCACTCCACTCCATAACATTCCCCTCTCTCCACCACATTCCCCTCTCCAATCCACCACATTCCACTCTCCACTCCATCCCATTCCCCTCTCTCTCCACATTCCCCTCACTCCACTCCACCACATTCCCCTCTCCACTCCACCACATTCCCCTCTCTCCATTCTCCCACATTCCCCTTTCTCCACCACATTCCCCTCTCTCCACTCCATCCCATTCCCCTCTCTCTCCACATTCCCCTCACTCCACTCCACCACATTCCTCTCTCTCCACCAGATTCCTCTCTCTCCACTCCACCACATTCCCCTCTCCACTCCACCACATTCCCCTCTCTCCACCACATTCCCCTCTCCCCACTCTACCACATTCCCCTCTCTCCACCACATTCCCCTCTCTCCACCACATTCCCCTCTCCCCACCATATTCCCTTCTCTCCACCACATTCCCCTCTCTCCACTCCATCCCATTCCCCTCACTCCACCACATTCCCCTCACTCCACTCCACCACATTCCCCTCTCTCCACAATATTCCCCTCTCTCCACCACATTCCCCTCTCTCCACTCCATAACATTCCCCTCTCTCCATCACATTCCCCTCTCTCCTCTCCACCACATTCCCCTCTCTCCATCACATTTCCCTTTCTCCACCACATTCCCCTCTCTCCAACATATTCCCCTCTCCACTCCACTACATTCCCCTCTCTCCACTCTCCCACAATCCCCTTTCTCCACCACATTCCCCTCTCTCCACTCCACCACCTTCCCCTCTCCCCACTCTCTCACATTCCCCTTTCTCCATCCCATTCCCCTCTCTCCACTCCATCCCATTCCCCTCTCTCCACCACATTCCCCTCTCTCCACTCTACCACATTCCCCTCTCTCTACCACATTCCCCTCTCTCCACCACATTCCCTTCTCTCCATCACATTTCCCTCTCTCCACTCCAACCCATTCCCCTCTCTCTACTCCATCCCATTCCCCTCTCTCCACCACATTTCCCTCACTCCACTCCACCACATTCCACTCTCTCCATCACATTCCCCTCTCTCCACTCCATCCCATTCCCCTCTCTCCACCACATTCCCTTCTCTCCATCACATTCCCCTCTCTCCACCATATTCCCCTCTCTCCACCACATTCCCTTCTCTCCATCACATTTCCCTCTCTCCACTCCATCCCATTCCCCTCTCTCCACTCCATCCCATTCCCCTCACTCCACCACATTCCCCTCACTCCACTCCACCACATTCCCCTCTCTCCACCATATTCCCCTCTCTCCACCACATTCCCCTCTCTCCATCACATTTCCCTTTCCCCACCACATTCCCCTCTCCACTCCACCACATTCCCCTCTCCACTCCACCACATTCCCCTCTCCACTCCACCATATTCCCCTCTCTCCATTCTCCCACATTCCCCTTTCTCCACCACATTCCCCTCTCTCCACTCCATCCCATTCCCCTCTCTCTCCACATTCCCCTCACTCCACTCCACCACATTCCTCTCTCTCCATCAGATTCCTCTCTCTCCACTCCACCACATTCCCCTCTCCACTCCACCACATTCCCCTCTCTCCACCACATTCCCCTCTCCCCACTCTACCACATTCCCCTCTCTCCACCACATTCCCCTCTCTCCACCACATTCCCCTCTCTCCACCATATTCCCTTCTCTCCACCACATTCCCCTCTCTCCACTCCATCCCATTCCCCTCACTCCACCACATTCCCCTCACTCCACTCCACCACATTCCCCTCTCTCCACCATATTCCCCTCTCTCCACCACATTCCCCTCTCTCCACTCCATCCCATTCCCCTCACTCCACCACATTCCCCTCACTCCACTCCACCACATTCCCCTCTCTCCACCATAATCCCCTCTCTCCATCACATTCCCCTCTCTCCTCTCCACCACAATCCCCTCTCTCCATCACATTCCCCTTTCTCCACCACATTCCCCTCTCTCCACTCCACCACATTCCCCTCTCCCCACTCTCCCACATTCCCCTTTCTCCATCCCATTCCCCTCTCTCCACTCCATCCCATTCCCCTCTCTCCACCACATTCCCCTCACTCCACTCCACCACATTCCCCTGTCTCCATCACATTTCCCTATCTCCCCCATATTCCCCTCTCCCCACTCTACCACATTCCCCTCTCTCCACCACATTCCCTTCTCTCCATCACATTTCCCTCTCTCCACTCCAACCCATTCCCCTCTCTCTACTCCATCCCATTCCCCTCTCTCCACCAAATTTCCCGCACTCCACTCCACCACATTCCCCTCTCTCCACCACATTCCCCTCTCTCCACTCCATCCCATTCCCCTCTCTCTCCACATTCCCCTCACTCCACTCCACCACATTCCTCTCTCTCCACCAGATTCCTCTCTCTCCACTCCACCACATTCGCCTCTCTCCACCACATTCCCCTCTCTCCACTCTACCACATTCCCCTCTCTCCACCATATTCCCTTCTCTCCATCACATTCCCCCCTCTCCACCACATTCCCATCACTCCACTCCACCACATTCCCCTCTCTCCACCACATTCTGCTCTCTCCATCACATTCCCCTCTCTCCACTCCACCACATACCCCTCTCTCCACCACATTCCCCTCTCTCCACCACATTCCGCTCTCTCCATCACATTCCCCTCTCTCCACTCCACCACATTCCCCTCTCTCCACCACATTCCCCTCTCTCCACCATATTCCCTTCTCTCCACCATATTCCCTTCTCTCCACCACATTCCCCCCTCTCCACCACATTCCCCTCACTCGACTCCACCACATTCCCCTCTCTCCACCATATTCCCCTCTCTCCACCACATTCCCCTCTCTCCACTCCATAACATTCCCCTCTCTCCATCACATTTCCCTCTCCACTCCACCACATTCCGCTCTCTCCATCACATTCCCCTCTCTCCACTCCACCACATTTCCCTCTCTCCACCACATTCCCCTCTCTCCACCATATTCCCCTCTCTCCGCCACATTCCCCTCTCTCCACTCCATCACATTCCCCTCTCTCCATCACATTTCCCTCTCCACTCCATCACATTCCGCTCTCTCCATAACATTCCCCTCTCTCCATCACATTTCCCTCTCCACTCCACCACATTCCGCTCTCTCCACCACAGTCCCCTCTCCACTCCACCACATTCCCCTCTCCACTCCATCCCATTCCCCTCTCTCTCCACATTCCCCTCACTCCACTCCAGCACATTCCCCTCTCCACTCCACCACATTCCCCTCTCTCCATTCTCCCACATTCCCCTTTCTCCACCACATTCCCCTCTCTCCACTCCATCCCATTCCCCTCTCTCTCCACATTCCCCTCACTCCACTCCACCACATTCCTCTCTCTCCACCAGATTCCTCTCTCTCCACTCCACCACATTCCCCTCTCCACTCCACCACATTCCCCTCTCTCCACCACATTCCCCTCTCCCCACTCTACCACATTCCCCTCTCTCCACCACATTCCCCTCTCTCCACCATATTCCCTTCTCTCCACCACATTCCCCTCTCTCCACTCCATCCCATTTCCCTCACTCCACCACATTCCGCTCACTCCACTCCACCACATTCCCCTCTCTCCACCATATTCCCCTCTCTCCACCACATTCCCCTCTCTCCACTCCATAACATTCCCCTCTCTCCATCACATTCCCCTCTCTCCTCTCCACCACATTCCCCTCTCTCCATCACATTTCCCTTTCTCCACCATATTCCCCTCTCCACTCCACCACATTCCCCTCTCTCCACTCCACCACATTCCCCTCTCCCCACTCTCCCACATTCCCCTTTCTCCATCCCATTCCCCTCTCTCCACTCCATCCCATTCCCCTCTCTCCACCACATTCCCCTCACTCCACTCCACCACATTCCCCTGTCTCTATCACATTTCCCTATCTCCCCCATATTCCCCTCTCCCCACTCTACCACTTTCCCCTCTCTCTACCACATTCCCCTCTCTCCACCACATTCCCTTCTCTCCATCACATTTCCCTCTCTCCACTCCAACCCATTCCCCTCTCTCTACTCCATCCCATTCCCCTCTCTCCACCACATTTCCCTCACTCCACTCCACCACATTCCCCTCTCTCCACCACATTCCCTTCTCTCCATCACATTTCCCTCTCTCCACTCCAACCCATTCCCCTCTCTCTACTCCATCCCATTCCCCTCACTCCACCACATTCCCCTCACTCCACCCCACCACATTCCCCTCTCTCCACCATATTCCCCTCTCTCCACCACATTCCCCTCTCTCTATCACATTTCCCTTTCCCCACCACATTCCCCTCTCCACTCCACCACGTTCCCCTCTCCACTCCACCACATTCCCCGCTCCACTCCACCACATTCCCCTCTCTCCATTCTCCCACATTCCCCTTTCTCCACCACATTCCCCTCTCTCCACTCCATCCCATTCCCCTCTCTCTCCACATTCCCCTCACTCCACTCCACCACATTCCTCTCTCTCCACCAGATTCCTCTCTCTCCACTCCACCACATTCCCCTCTCCACTCCACCACATTCCCCTCTCTCCACCACATTCCCCTCTCCCCACTCTACCACATTCCCCTCTCTCCACCACATTCCCCTCTCTCCACCACATTCCCCTCTCTCCACCATATTCCCTTCTCTCCACCACATTCCCCTCTCTCCACTCCATCCCATTCCCCTCACTCCACCACATTCCCCTCACTCCACTCCACCACATTCCCCTCTCTCCACCATATTCCCCTCTCTCCACCACATTCCCCTCTCTCCACTCCATCCCATTCCCCTCACTCCACCACATTCCCCTCACTCCACTCCACCACATTCCCCTCTCTCCACCATATTCCCCCTCTCTCCATCACATTCCCCTCTCTCCTCTCCACCACAATCCCCTCTCTCCACCATATTCACCTCTCTCCACCACATTCCCCTCTCTCCACTCCATAACATTCCCCTCTCTCCATCACATTCCCCTCTCTCCTCTCCACCACATTCCCCTCTCTCCATCACATTTACCTTTCTCCACCACATTCCCCTCTCTCCACCATATTCCTCTCTCCACTCCACCACATTCCCCTCTCCACTCCACCACATTCCCCTCTCTCCACTCTCCCACATTCCCCTCTCTCCACCATATTCCCCTCTCCACTCCACCACATTCCCCTCTCCACTCCACCACATTCCCCTCTCTCCACTCTCCCACATTCCCCTTTCTCCACCACATTCCCCTCTCTCCACTCCACCACATTCCCCTCTCCCCACTATCCCACATTCCCCTTTCTCCATCCCATTCCCCTCTCTCCACTCCATCCCATTCCCCTCTCTCCACCACATTCCCCTCACTCCACTCCACCACATTCCCCTGTCTCCATCACATTTCCCTATCTCCCTCATATTCCCCTCTCCCCACTCGACCACATTCCCCTCTCTCTACCACATTCCCCTCTCTCCACCACATTCCCTTCTCTCCATCACATTTCCCTCTCTCCACTCCAACCCATTCCCCTCTCTCTACTCCATCCCATTCCCCTCTCTACACCACATTTCCCTCACTCCACTCCACCACATTCCACTCTCTCCACCACATTCCCCTCTCTCCACTCCATCCCATTCCCCTCTCTCTCCACATTCCCCTCACTCCACTCCACCACATTCCTCTCTCTCCACCAGATTCCTCTCTCTCCACTCCACCACATTCCCCTCTCCACTCCACCACATTCCCCTCTCTCCACCACATTCCCCTCTCCCCACTCTACCACATTCCCCTCTCTCCACCACATTCCCCTCTCTCCACCACATTCCCCTCTCTCCACCATATTCCCTTCTCTCCACCACATTCCCCTCTCTCCACTCCATCCCATTCCCCTGACTCCACCACATTCCCCTCTCTCCACTCCACCACATTCCCCTCTCTCCTCCACCAGATTCCTCACTCTCCACTCCACCACTTTCCCCTCTCTCCACTGCATCTCATTCCCCTCTCTCCACTCCATCCCATTCCCCTCTCTCCACTCCACCGCATTCCCCTGTCTCCACCACATTCCCCTCTCTCCACCACATTCCCCTCTCTCCACCACATTCCTCTCTCTCCACTCCACCACATTCCCCTCTCCACTCCACCACATACCCCTCTCTCCACTCCATCCCATTCCCCTCTCTCCACCACATTCCCCTCAACACCACTCCACCACATTTCCCTCTCTCCACCACATTCCCCTCTCTCCACCATATTCCCCTCTCTCCACCATATTCCCCTCTCCACTCCACCACATTGCCCTCTCTCCACCACATTCCCCTCTCTCCACCACATTCCGCTCTCTCCATCACATTCCCCTCTCTACACTCCACCACATTCCCCTCTCTCCACCACATTCCCCTCTCTCCACCATATTCCCTTCTCTCCACCACATTCCCCCCTCTCCACCACATTCCCATCACTCCACTCCACCACATTCCCCTCTCTCCACCACAGTCCGCTCTCTCCATCACATTCCCCTCTCTCCACTCCACCACATTCCCCTCTCTCCACCACATTCCCCTCTCTCCACCACATTCCGCTCTCTCCATCACATTCCCCTCTCTCCACTCCACCACATTCCCCTCTCTCCACCACATTCCCCTCTCTCCACCATATTCCCTTCTCTCCACCACATTCCCCCCTCTCCACCACAATTCCCATCACTCCACTCCACCACATTCCCCTCTCTCCACCACATTCCGCTCTCTCCATCACATTCCCCTCTCTCCACTCCATCCCATTCCCCTCTCTCCACCACATTCCCCTCTCTCCACCATATTCCCCTCTCTCCACCACATTCCCCTCTCTCCACTCCATCCCATTCCCCTCACTCCACCACATTCCCCTCACTCCACTCCACCACATTCCCCTCTCTCCACCATATTCCCCTCTCTCCATCACATTCCCCTCTCTCCTCTCCACCACAATCCCCTCTCTCCACCATATTCACCTCTCTCCACCACATTCCCCTCTCTCCACTCCATAACATTCCCCTCTCTCCATCACATTCCCCTCTCTCCTCTCCACCACATTCCCCTCTCTCCATCACATTTACCTTTCTCCACCACATTCCCCTCTCTCCACCATATTCCTCTCTCCACTCCACCACATTCCCCTCTCCACTCCACCACATTCCCCTCTCTCCACTCTCCCACATTCCCCTCTCTCCACCATATTCCCCTCTCCACTCCACCACATTCCCCTCTCCACTCCACCACATTCCCCTCTCTCCACTCTCCCACATTCCCCTTTCTCCACCACATTCCCCTCTCTCCACTCCACCACATTCCCCTCTCCCCACTATCCCACATTCCCCTTTCTCCATCCCATTCCCCTCTCTCCACTCCATCCCATTCCCCTCTCTCCACCACATTCCCCTCACTCCACTCCACCACATTCCCCTGTCTCCATCACATTTCCCTATCTCCCTCATATTCCCCTCTCCCCACTCGACCACATTCCCCTCTCTCTACCACATTCCCCTCTCTCCACCACATTCCCTTCTCTCCATCACATTTCCCTCTCTCCACTCCAACCCATTCCCCTCTCTCTACTCCATCCCATTCCCCTCTCTACACCACATTTCCCTCACTCCACTCCACCACATTCCACTCTCTCCACCACATTCCCCTCTCTCCACTCCATCCCATTCCCCTCTCTCTCCACATTCCCCTCACTCCACTCCACCACATTCCTCTCTCTCCACCAGATTCCTCTCTCTCCACTCCACCACATTCCCCTCTCCACTCCACCACATTCCCCTCTCTCCACCACATTCCCCTCTCCCCACTCTACCACATTCCCCTCTCTCCACCACATTCCCCTCTCTCCACCACATTCCCCTCTCTCCACCATATTCCCTTCTCTCCACCACATTCCCCTCTCTCCACTCAATCCCATTCCCCTGACTCCACCACATTCCCCTCTCTCCACTCCACCACATTCCCCTCTCTCCACCAGATTCCTCACTCTCCACTCCACCACTTTCCCCTCTCTCCACTGCATCTCATTCCCCTCTCTCCACTCCATCCCATTCCCCTCTCTCCACTCCACCGCATTCCCCTGTCTCCACCACATTCCCCTCTCTCCACCACATTCCCCTCTCTCCACCACATTCCTCTCTCTCCACTCCACCACATTCCCCTCTCCACTCCACCACATACCCCTCTCTCCACTCCATCCCATTCCCCTCTCTCCACCACATTCCCCTCACACCACTCCACCACATTTCCCTCTCTCCACCACATTCCCCTCTCTCCACCATATTCCCCTCTCTCCACCATATTCCCCTCTCCACTCCACCACATTGCCCTCTCTCCACCACATTCCCCTCTCTCCACCACATTCCGCTCTCTCCATCACATTCCCCTCTCTCCACTCCACCACATTCCCCTCTCTCCACCACATTCCCCTCTCTCCACCATATTCCCTTCTCTCCACCACATTCCCCCCTCTCCACCACATTCCCATCACTCCACTCCACCACATTCCCCTCTCTCCACCACAGTCCGCTCTCTCCATCACATTCCCCTCTCTCCACTCCACCACATTCCCCTCTCTCCACCACATTCCCCTCTCTCCACCACATTCCGCTCTCTCCATCACATTCCCCTCTCTCCACTCCACCACATTCCCCTCTCTCCACCACATTCCCCTCTCTCCACCATATTCCCTTCTCTCCACCACATTCCCCCCTCTCCACCACATTCCCATCACTCCACTCCACCACAATCCCCTCTCTCCACCACATTCCGCTCTCTCAATCACATTCCCCTCTCTCCACTCCATCCCATTCCCCTCTCTCCACCACATTCCCCTCACTCTACTCCACCACACTCCCCTCTCTCCACCATATTCCCCTCTCTCCACCACATTCCCCTCTCTCCACTCCATCACGTTCCCCTCTCTCCATCACATTCCCCTCTCTCGTCTCCACCACATTCCCCTCTCTCCATCACATTTCCCTTTCTCCACCACATTTCCCTCTCTCCACCATATTCCCCTCTCCACTCCACCACATTCCCCTCTCCACTCCACCACATTCCCCTCTCTCCACTCTCCCACATTCCCCTCTCTCCACCATATTCCCCTCTCCACTCCACCACATTCCCCTCTCCACTCCACCACATTCCCCTCTCTCCACTCTCCCACATTCCCCTCTCTCCACCATATTCCCCTCTCCACTCCACCACATTCCCCTCTCTGCACTCTCCCACATTCCCCTCTCTCCACCACATTCCCCTCTCTCCACCACATTCCCCTCTCTCCACCACATTCCCCTCTCTCCACCATATTCCCTTCTCTCCACTCCACCACATTCCCCTCTCTCCACCACAGTCCCCTCTCTCCACCACATTCCCCTCTCTCCACTCCACCACATTCCTCTCTCTCCATGACATTCCCCACTCTCCACCACATTCCCTTCCCTTCACTCCACCACATTCCCTTCTCTCCAATCCAGCACATTCCCCTCTCTCCATGACATTCCCCTCTCTCCACCACATTCCCTCCTCTTCACCCCACCACATTCCCCTCTCTTCACTTCACCACATTCCCCTCCCTCCACTCCACCACATTCCCCTCTCCACTCCAGCACATTCCCCTCTCCCCACCACATTCCCCTCTCTCCACTCCACCACATTCCCCACTCTCCATTCCACCACAATTCCCCTCTCTCCACCAAATTCCCCTCTCTTCACTCCACCACATTACCCTCTCTCCACCACATTCCCCTCTCTCCACCACATTCCCCTCTCACTACTCCACCACATTCCCCTCTCTCCACCACGTTCCCCACTCTGCATCACATTCCCCTCTCTCCACCACATTCCCCTCTCTCCACTCCACCACATTCCCCTCTCTCCATCACATTCCCCTCTCTCCACCACATTCCCCTCTCCCCACCACATTCCCCTCTCTCCACTCCACCACATTCCCGTCTCTCCACTCCACCACATTCCCCCCTCTCCACTCCACCACATTCCCCTCTCTCCACTCCACCACATTCCCTCTCTCCACTCCATCTCATTCCCCTCTCTCCACTCCATCCCATTCCCCTCTCTCCACCACATTCCCCTCTCTCCACCACATTCCCTTCTCTCCATCACATTTCCCTCTCTCCACTCCAACCCATTCCCCTCTCTCTACTCCATCCCATACCCCTCTCTCCACCCACATTTCCCTCACTCCACTCCACCACATTCCCCTCTCTCCATTACATTCCCCTCTCTCCACTCGATCCCATTCCCCCACTCTCCCCACATTCCCCTCTCTCCACTCCACCACATTCCCCTCTCTCCACCAGATTCCTCACTCTCCACTCCATCATTTTCCCCTCTCTCCACTGCATCCCATTCCCCTCTCTCCACCTCCATCCCATTCCCCTCTCTCTCCACTCCACCGCATCCCCCTCTCTCCACCACATTCCTCTCTCTCCACTCCACCAACATTCCCCTCTCCACTCCACCACATACCGCTCTCTCCACCAAATTCCCCTCTCCACTCCATCCCATTCCCCTCTCTCCACCACATTCCCCTCACACCACTCCACCACATTTCCCTCTCTCTCCACCACATTCCCCTCTCTCCACCATATTCCCCTCTCCACTCCACCACATTCCCTTCTCTCCACCACATTCCCCTCACTCCACCACATTCGTCTCTCCACTCCACCACATTCCCCTCTCTCCACCACATTCCGCTCTCTCCATCACATTCCCCTCTCTCCACTCCACCACATTCCCCCTCTCTCTAGCACATTCCCCTCTCTCCACTCTACCACATTCCCCTCTCTCCACCATATTCCCTTCTCTCCACCACATTCCCCCCTCTCCACCACATTCCCATCACTCCACTCCACTACATGCCCCTCTCTCCACCACATTCCGCTCTCTCCATCACATTCCCCTCTCTCCACTCCACCACATTCCCCTCTCTCCACCACATTCCACTCTCTCCACCACATTCCACTCTCTCCATCACATTCCCCTCTCTCCACTCCACCACATTCCCCTCTCTCTCCACCACATTCCCCTCTCTCCACCATATTCCCTTCTCTCCACCATATTCCCTTCTCTCCACCACATTCCCCCCTCTCCACCACATTCCCATCACTCCACTCCACCACATTCCCCTCTCTCCACCACATTCCACTCTCTCCATCACATTCCCCTCTCTCCACTCCATCCCATTCCCCTCTCTCCACCACATTCCCCTCACTCTACTCCATCACATTTCCCTCTCCACTCCACTTCCTCCATCACATTCCCCTCTCTCCACTCCACCACATTCCCCTCTCTCCACCACATTCCCCTCTCTCCACCATATTCCCCTCTCTCCGCCACATTCCCCTCTCTCCACTCCATCACATTCCCCTCTCTCCACTCCATAACATTCCCCTCTCTCCACCACATTCCCCTCTCCAATCCACCACATTCCCCTCTCCACTCCATCCCATTCCCCTCTCTCTCCACATTCCCCTCACTCCACTCCACCACATTCCCCTCTCCGCTCCACCACATTCCCCTCTCTCCATTCTCCCACATTCCCCTTTCTCCACCACACTCCCCTCTCTCCACTCCATCCCATTCCCCTCTCTCTCCACATTCACCTCACTCCACTCCACCACATTCCTCTCTCACCACCAGATTCCTCTCTCTCCACTCCACCACATTCCCCTCTCCACTCCACCACATTCCCCTCTCTCCACCACATTCCCCTCTCCCCACTCTACCACATTCCCCTCTCTCCACCACATTCCCCTCTCTCCACCACATTCCCCTCTCTCCACCATATTCCCCTCTCTCCACCACATTCCCCTCTCTCCACTCCATAACATTCCCCTCTCTCCATCACATTCCCCTCTCTCCTCTCCACCACATTCCCCTCTCTCCATCACATTTCCCTTTCTCCACCACATTCCCCTCTCTCCACCACATTCCCCTCACTCTACTCCACCACATTCCCCTCTCTCTACCACATTCCCCTCTCTCCACCACATTCCCTTCTCTCCACCACATTCCCCTCTCTCCACTCTCCCACAATCCCCTTTCTCTACCACATTCCCCTCTCTCCACTCCACCACATTCCCCTCTCCCCACTCTCTCACATTCCCCTTTCTCCATCACATTCCCTCTCTCCACTCCATCCCATTCCCCTCTCTCCACCACATTCCCCTCACTCCACTCCACCACATTCCCCTGTCTCTATCACATTTCCCTATCTCCCCCATATTCCCCTCTCCCCACTCTACCACATTCCTCTCTCTCTACCACATTCCCCTCTCTCCACCACATTCCCTTCTCTCCATCACATTTCCCTCTCTCCACTCCAATCCATTCCCCTCTCTCTACTCCATCCCATTCCCCTCTCTCCACCACATTTCCCTCACTCCACTCCACCACATTCCGCTCTCTCCATCACATTCCCCTCTCTCCACTCCATCCCATTCCCCTCTCTCCACCACATTCCCCTCTCTCCATCACATTCCCCTCTCTCCACCATATTCCCCTCTCTCCACCACATTCCCTTCTCTCCATCCCATTCCCCTCTCTCCACTCCATCCCATTCCCCTCTCTCCACTCCATCCCATTCCCCTCACTCCACCACATTCCCCTCACTCCACTCCACCACATTCCCCTCTCTCCACCATATTCCCCTCTCTCCACCACATTCCCCTCTCTCCATCACATTTCCCTTTCCCCACCACATTCCCCTCTCCACTCCACCACATTCCCCTCTCCACTCCACCACATTCCCCTCTCCACTCCACCATATTCCCCTCTCTCCATTCTCCCACATTCCCCTTTCTCCACCACATTCCCCTCTCTCCACTCCATCCCATTCCCCTCTCTCTCCACATTCCCCTCACTCCACTCCACCACATTCCTCTCTCTCCACCAGATTCCTCTCACTCCACTCCTCCACATTCCCCTCTCTCCATCCCATTCCCCTTTCTCCACCACATTCCCCTCTCTCCACTCCATCCCATTCCCCTCTCTCTCCACATTCCCCTCACTCCACTCCACCACATTCCCCTCTCCACTCCACCACATTCCCCTCTCTCCACCACATTCCCCTCTCCCCACTCTACCACATTCCCCTCTCTCCACCACATTCCCCTCTCTCCACCACATTCCCCTCTCTCCACCATATTCCCTTCTCTCCACCACATTCCCCTCTCTCCACTCCATCCCATTCCCCTCACTCCACCACATTCCCCTCACTCCACTCCACCACATTCCCCTCTCTCCACCATATTCCCCTCTCTCCACCACATTCCCCTCTCTCCACTCCAACATTCCCCTCTCTCCATCACATTCCCCTCTCTCCTCTCCACCACATTCCCCTCTCTCCATCACATTTCCCTTTCTCCACCACATTCCCCTCTCTCCACCATATTCCTCTCTCCACTCCACCACATTCCCCTCTCCACTCCACCACATTCCCCTCTCTCCACTATCCCACATTCCCCTCTCTCCACCATATTCCCCTCTCCACTCCACCACATTCCCCTCTCCACTCCACCACATTCCCCTCTCTCCACTCTCCCACATTCCCCTTTCTCCACCACATTCCCCTCTCTCCACTCCACCACATTCCCCTCTCCCCACTCTCCCACATTCCCCTTTCTCCATCCCATTCCCCTCTCTCCACTCCAACCCATTCCCCTCTCTCCACCACATTCCCCTCACTCCACTCCACCACATTCCCCTGTCTCCATCACATTTCCCTATCTCCCCCATATTCCCCTCTCCCCACTCTACCACATTCCCCTCTCTCTACCACATTCCCCTCTCTCCACCACATTCCCTTCTCTCCATCACATTTCCCTCTCTCCACTCCAACCCATTCCCCTCTCTCTACTCCATCCCATTCCCCTCTCTCCACCACATTTCCCACACTCCACTCCACCACATTCCCCTCTCTCCACCACATTCCCCTCTCTCCACTCCATCCCATTCCCCTCTCTCTCCACATTCCCCTCACTCCACTCCACCACATTCCTCTCTCTCCACCAGATTCCTCTCTCTCCACTCCACCACGTTCCCCTCTCTCCACCACATTCCCCTCTCTCCACTCTACCACATTCCCCTCTCTCCACCATATTCCCTTCTCTCCACCACATTTCCCCCTCTCCACCACATTCCCATCACTCCACTCCACCACATTCCCCTCTCTCCACCACATTCCGCTCTCTCCATCACATTCCCCTCTCTCCACTCCACCACATTCCCCTCTCTCCACCACATTCCCCTCTCTCCACCACATTCCACTCTCTCCATCACATTCCCCTCTCTCCACTCCACCACATTCCCCTCTCTCCACCACATTCCCCTCTCTCCACCATATTCCCTTCTCTCCACCATATTCCCTTCTCTCCACCACATTCCCCCCTCTCCACAACATTCCCCTCACTCTACTCCACCACATTCCCCTCTCTCCACCATATTCCCCTCTCTCCACCACATTCCCCTCTCTCCACTCCATAACATTCCCCTCTCTCCATCACATTTCCCTCTCCACTCCACCACATTCCGCTCTCTCCAGCACATTCCCCGCTCTCCACTCCACCACATTCCCCTCTCTCCACCACATTCCCCTCTCTCCACCATATTCCCCTCTCTCCGCCACATTCCCCTCTCTCCACTCCATCACATTCCCCTCTCTCCATCACATTTCCCTCTCCACTCCATCACATTCCGCTCTCTCCATCACATTCCCCTCTCTCCACTCCATAACATTCCCCTCTCTCCATCACATTTCCCTCTCCACTCCACCACATTCCGCTCTCTCCACCACATTCCCCTCTCCACTCCACCACATTCCCCTCTCCACTCCATCCCATTCCCCTCTCTGTCCACATTCCCCTCACTCCACTCCAGCACATTCTCCTCTCCACTCCACCACATTCCCCTCTCTCCATTCTCCCACATTCCCCTTTCTCCACCACATTCCCCTCTCTCCACTCCATCCCATTCCCCTCTCTCTCCACATTCCCCTCACTCCACTCCACCACATTCCTCTCTCTCCACCAGATTCCTCTCTCTCCACTCCACCACATTCCCCTCTCTCCACTACATTCCCCTCTCCCCACTCTACCACATTCCCCTCTCTCCACCACATTCCCCTCTCTCCACCACATTCCCCTCTCTCCACCATATTCCCTTCTCTCCACCACATTCCCCTCTCTCCACTCCATCCCATTTCCCTCACTCCACCACATTCCGCTCACTCCACTCCACCACATTACCCTCTCTCCACCATATTCCCCTCTCTCCACCACATTCCCCTCTCTCCACTCCATAACATTCCCCTCTCTCCATCACATTCCCCTCTCTCCTCTCCACCACATTCCCCTCTCTCCATCACATTTCCCTTTCTCCACCATATTCCCCTCTCCACTCCACCACATTCCCCTCTCCCCACTCTCCCACATTTCCCTTTCTCCATCCCATTCCCCTCTCTCCACTCCATCCCATTCCCCTCTCTCCACCACATTCCCCTCACTTCACTCCACCACATTCCCCTGTCTCTATCACATTTCCCTATCTCCCCCATATTCCCCTCTCCCCACTCTACCACATTCCCCTCTCTCTACCACATTCCCCTCTCTCCACCACATTCCCTTCTCTCCATCACATTTCCCTCTCTCCACTCCAACCCATTCCCCTCTCTCTACTCCATCCCATTCCCCTCTCTCCACCACATTTCCCTCACTCCACTCCACCACATTCCCCTCTCTCCACCACATTCCGCTCTCTCCATCACATTCCCCTCTCTCCACTCCATCCCATTCCCCTCTCTCCACCACATTCCCCTCTCTCCATCACATTCCCCTCTCTCCACCACATTCCCTTCTCTCCATCACATTTCCCTCTCTCCACTCCAACCCATTCCCCTCTCTCTACTCCATCCCATTCCCCTCTCTCCACCACATTTCCCTCACTCCACTCCACCACATTCCCCTCTCTCCACCACATTCCGCTCTCTCCATCACATTCCCCTCTCTCCACTCCATCCCATTCCCCTCTCTCCACCACATTCCCCTCTCTCCATCACATTCCCCTCTCTCCACCATATTCCCCACTCTCCATCACATTCCCCTCTCTCCACTCCATCCCATTCCCCTCTCTCCACCACATTCCCCTCTCTCCATCACATTCCCCTCTCTCCACCATATTCCCCTCTCTCCACCACATTCCCCTCTCTCCACTCCATCGCATTCCCCTCACTCCACCACATTCCCCTCACTCCACCCCACCACATTCCCCTCTCTCCACCATATTCCCCTCTCTCCACCACATTCCCCTCTCTCCATCACATTTCCCTTTCCCCACCACATTCCCCTCTCCACTCCACCACATTCCCCTCTCCACTCCACCACATTCCCCTCTCTCCATTCTCCCACATTCCCCTTTCTCCACCACATTCCCCTCACTCCACTCCACCACATTCCTCTCTCTCCACCACATTCCCCTCTCCACTCCACCACATTCCCCTCTCCACTCCACCACATTCCCCTCTCTCCACCACATTCCCCTCTCCCCACTCTACCACATTCCCCTCTCTCCACCACATTCCCCTCTCTCCACCACATTCCCCTCTCTCCACCATATTCCCTTCTCTCCACCACATTCCCCTCTCTCCACTCCATCCCATTCCCCTCACTCCACCACATTCCCCTCACTCCACTCCACCACATTCCCCTCTCTCCACCATATTCCCCTCTCTCCACCACATTCCCCTCTCTCCACTCCATAACATTCCCCTCTCTCCATCACATTCCCCTCTCTCCTCTCCACCACATTCCCCTCTCTCCATCACATTTCCCTTTCTCCACCACATTCCCCTCTCTCCACCATATTCCTCTCTCCACTCCACCACATTCCCCTCTCTCCACCATATTCCCCTCTCCACTCCACCACATTCCCCTCTCCACACCACCACATTCCCCTCTCTCCACTCTCCCACATTCCCCTTTCTCCACCACATTCCCCTCTCTCCACTCCACCACATTCCCCTCTCCCCACTATCCCACATTCCCCTTTCTCCATCCCATTCCCCTCTCTCCACTCCATCCCATTCCCCTCTCTCCACCACATTCCCCTCACTCCACTCCACCACATTCCCCTGTCTCCATCACATTTCCCTATCTCCCCCATATTCCCCTCTCCCCACTCTACCACATTCCCCTCTCTCTACCACATTCCCCTCTCTCCACCACATTCCCTTCTCTCCATCACATTTCCCTCTCTCCACTCCAACCCATTCCCCTCTCTCTACTCCATCCCATTCCCCTCTCTCCACCACATTTCCCTCACTCCACTCCACCACATTCCACTCTCTCCACCACATTCCCCTCTCTCCACTCCATCCCATTCCCCTCTCTCTCCACATTCCCCTCACTCCACTCCACCACATTCCTCTCTCTCCACCAGATTCCTCTCTCTCCACTCCACCACATTCCCCTCTCCACTCCACCACATTCCCCTTTCTCCACCACATTCCCCTCTCCCCACTCTACCACATTCCCCTCTCTCCACCACATTCCCTTCTCTCCACCACATTCCCCTCTCTCCACTCCATCCCATTCCCCTGACTCCACCACATTCCCCTCTCTCCACTCCACCACATTCCCCTCTCTCCACCAGATTCCTCACTCTCCACTCCACCACTTTCCCCTCTCTCCACTGCATCTCATTCCCCTCTCTCCACTCCATCCCATTCCCCTCTCTCCACTCCACCGCATTCCCCTTTCTCCACCACATTCCCCTCTCTCCACCACATTCCCCTCTCTCCACCACATTCCTCTCTCTCCACTCCACCACATTCCCCTCTCCACTCCACCACATACCCCTCTCTCCACCACATTCCCCTCTCCACTCCATCCCATTCCCCTCTCTCCACCACATTCCCCTCACACCACTCCACCACATTTCCCTCTCTCCACCACATTCCCCTCTCTCCACCATATTCCCCTCTCTCCACCATATTCCCCTCTCCACTCCACCACATTCCCCTCTCTCCACCACATTCCCCTCTCTCCACCACATTCCGCTCTCTCCATCACATTCCCCTCTCTCCACTCCACCACATTCCCCTCTCTCCACCACATTCCCCTCTCTCCACCATATTCCCTTCTCTCCACCGCATTCCCCCCTCTTCACCACATTCCCATCACTCCACTCCACCACATTCCCCTCTCTCCACCACATTCCGCTCTCTCCATCACATTCCCCTCTCTCCACTCCACCACATTCCCCTCTCTCCACCACATTCCCCTCTCTCCACCATATTCCCTTCTCTCCACCACATTCCCCCCTCTCCACCACATTCCCCTCTCTCCACCACATTCCCCTCTCTCCACCATATTCCCTTCTCTCCACCACATTCCCCCCTCTCCACCACATTCCCATCACTCCACTCCACCACATTCCCCTCTCTCCACCACATTCCGCTCTCTCCATCACATTCCCCTCTCTCCACTCCATCCCATTCCCCTCTCTCCACCACATTCCCCTCACTCTACTCCATCACATTCCCCTCTCTCCACCATATTCCCCTCTCTCCACCACATTCCCCTCTCTCCACTCCATCACATTCCCCTCTCTCCACTCCATAACATTCCCCTCTATCCATCACATTCCCCTCTCTCCTCTCCACCACATTCCCCTCTCTCCATCACATTTCCCTTTCTCCACCACATTTCCCTCTCTCCACCATATTCCCCTCTCCACTCCACCACATTCCCCTCTCCACTCCACCACATTCCCCTCTCTCCACTCTCCCACATTCCCCTCTCTCCACCATATTCCCCTCTCCACTCCACCACATTCCCCTCTCCACTCCACCACATTCCCCTCTCTCCACTCTCCCACATTCCCCTCTCTCCACCATATTCCCCTCTCCACTCCACCACATTCCCCTCTCTGCACTCTCCCACATTCCCCTCTCTCCACCACATTCCCCTCACTCCACTCCACCACATTCCCCTCTCTCCACCACATTCCCCTCTCTCCACCACATTCCCCTCTCTCCACCATATTCCCTTCTCTCCACCACATTCCCCTCTCTCCACCACATTCCCCTCTCTCCACCATATTCCCTTCTCTCCACCACATTCCCCTCTCTCCACTCCATCCCATTCCCCTCACTCCACCACATTCCCCTCACTCCACTCCACCACATTCCCCTCTCTCCACCATATTCCCCTCTCCACTCCACCACATTCCCCTCTCCACTCCACCACATTCCCCTCTCTCCACTCTCCCACAATCCCCTTTCTCCACCACATTCCCCTCTCTCCACTCCACCACATTCCCCTCTCCCCACTCTCCCACATTCCCCTTTCTCCATCCCATTCCCCTCTCTCCACTCCATCCCATTCCCCTCTCTCCACCACATTCCCCTCACTCCACTCCACCACATTCCCCTGTCTCTATCACATTTCCCTATCTCCCCCATATTCCCCTCTCCCCACTCTACCACATTCCCCTCTCTCTACCACATTCCCCTCTCTCCACCACATTCCCTTCTCTCCATCACATTTCCCTCTCTCCACTCCAACCCATTCCCCTCTCTCTACTCCATCCCATTCCCCTCTCTCCACCACATTTCCCTCACTCCACTCCACCACATTCCCCTCTCTCCACCACATTCCGCTCTCTCCATCACATTCCCCTCTCTCCACTCCATCCCATTCCCCTCTCTCCACCACATTCCCCTCTCTCCATCACATTCCCCTCTCTCCACCATATTCCCCTCTCTCCACCAAATTCCCCTCTCTCCACTCCATCCCATTCCCCTCTCTCCACTCCATCCCATTCCCCTCACTCCACCACATTCCCCTCACTCCACTCCACCACATTCCCCTCTCTCCACCATATTCCCCTCTCTCCACCACATTCCCCTCTCTCCATCACATTTCCCTTTCCCCACCACATTCCCCTCTCCACTCCACCACATTCCCCTCTCCACTCCACCACATTCCCCTCTCTCCATTCTCCCACATTCCCCTTTCTCCACCACATTCCCCTCTCTCCACTCCATCCCATTCCCCTCTCTCTCCACATTCCCCTCACTCCACTCCACCACATTCCTCTCTCTCCACCAGATTCCTCTCTCTCCACTCCACCACATTCCCCTCTCCACTCCACCACATTCCCCTCTCCCCACTCTACCACATTCCCCTCTCTCCACCACATTCCCCTCTCTCCACCACATTCCCCTCTCTCCACCATATTCCCTTCTCTCCACCACATTCCCCTCTCTCCACTCCATCCCATTCCCCTCACTCCACCACATTCCCCTCACTCCACTCCACCACATTCCCCTCTCTCCACCATATTCCCCTCTCTCCACCACATTCCCCTCTCTCCACTCCATCCCATTCTCCTCACTCCACCACATTCCCCTCTCTCCACTCCACCACATTCCCCTCTCTCCACCAGATTCCTCACTCTCCACTCCACCACTTTCCCCTCTCTCCACTGCATCTCATTCCCCTCTCTCCACTCCATCCCATTCCCCTCTCTCCACTCCACCGCATTCCCCTCTCCCCACCGCATTCCCCTCTCTCCACCACATTCCCCTCTCTCCACCACATTCCTCTCTCTCCACTCCACCACATTCCCCTCTCCACTCCATCCCATTCCCCTCTCTCCACCACATTCCCCTCACACCACTCCACCACATTTCCCTCTCTCCACCACATTCCCCTCTCTCCACCATATTCCCCTCTCTCCACCATATTCCCCTCTCCACTCCACCACATTCCCCTCTCTCCACCACATTCCCCTCTCTCCACCACATTCCGCTCTCTCCATCACATTCCCCTCTCTCCACTCCACCACATTCCCCTCTCTCCACCACATTCCCCTCTCTCCACCATATTCCCTTCTCTCCACCACATTCCCCCCTCTCCACCACATTCCCATCACTCCACTCCACCACATTCCCCTCTCTCCACCACATTCCGCTCTCTCCATCACATTCCCCTCTCTCCACTCCACCACATTCCCCTCTCTCCACCACATTCCCCTCTCTCCACCACATTCCGCTCTCTCCATCACATTCCCCTCTCTCCACTCCACCACATTCCCCTCTCTCCACCACAATCCCCTCTCTCCATCACATTCCCTTCTCTCCACCACATTCCCCCCTCTCCACCACATTCCCATCACTCCACTCCACCACATTCCCCTCTCTCCACCACATTCCGCTCTCTCCATCACATTCCCCTCTCTCCACTCCATCCCATTCCCCTCTCTCCACCACATTCCCCTCACTCTACTCCACCACATTCCCCTCTCTCCACCATATTCCCCTCTCTCCACCACATTCCCCTCTCTCCACTCCATCACATTCCCCTCTCTCCACTCCATAACATTCCCCTCTCTCCATCACATTCCCCTCTCTCCTCTCTACCACATTCCCCTCTCTCCATCACATTTCCCTTTCTCCACCACATTTCCTTCTCTCCACCATATTCCCCTCTCCACTCCACCACATTCCCCTCTCTCCACTCTCCCACATTCCCCTCTCTCCACCATATTCCCCTCTCCACTCCACCACATTCCCCTCTCTCCACTCTCCCACATTCCCCTCTCTCCACCACATTCCCCTCACTCCACTCCACCACATTCCCCTCTCTCCACCACATTCCCCTCTCTCTATCCCATTCCCCTCTCTCTGTGAAAACTCAGTAAATAAACACTAACGGGCGCCATGGCAACGCAGCGCATTTGCGATATCTTGCCCTCTGACCCGGAAGTGACTGAGATAAAAACAATGACTGCAGATGTTGGAATCCACTTTCTGGATTAGTGGTGCTGGAACAGCACAGCATCTGAGGAGCAGCGAAATCGACGTTTCGGGCAAAAGCCCTTCATCAGGAATAATGGCAGTGAGCCTGAAGCATGGAGAGATAAGCTCAAGGAGCATCTCTCCACGCTTCAGGCTCACTGCCTTTATTCCTGATGAAGGGCTTTTGCCCGAAACATCGATTTCGAAGCTACTTGGATGCTGCCTGAACTGCTGTGCTCTTCCAGCACCACTAATCCAGAAGTGACTGGGGCCGGCCGCCGCTGTTGGCTCCAGGAGCTGCGGGAGTTTGAAGGTGAAACCTGACAGGGACCAGGACAGGGGACAGGGGACAGGGACCGGGGACAGTGACAGGGGACAGTGACAGGGACAGAGGACAGGGGACAAGGACAGGGACCGGGGACACGGACCGGGGACACGGACCGGGGACAGGGACCACGGACAGGGACAGGGACAGGGACCGGGGACAGGGACCGGGGACAGGGACCAGGGACAGGGACCAGGGACAGGGACACGGACCGGCGACAGAGGACAGGGGACAGGGGACAGGGAACAGGGGACAGGGACAGGGACAGGGACTGGGGACACGGACCGGGGACAGGGACCACGGACAGGGACAGGGACAGGGACCAGGGACAGAGGACAGGGGACAGGGGACAGGGGACAGGGACACGGACATGGACCGGGGACAGGGGACAGGGGACAGGGACAGGGGACCAGGACATGGACCGTGGACCGTGGACCGGGACCGGGACACGGACCGGAGACGGGGACTGGGACCGGGACACGGACCGGGGACTGGAGACCGGGGACCGGGACACGGACCGGAGACGGGGACTGGGACCGGGGACCATGGACACAGACCCGGGACAGGGACACCTACCAGGGACCAGGGACCAGCGACAAGGGACACAGACCGGGGATGGGGACGGGGACGGGGACAGGGACGGGGAAACGGACCGGGGACGGGGACACGGACCGGACACGGGGACACTGACCGTGGACACGGACCGGACACGGGGACACTGACCGTGGACACGGACCGGGGACGGGGACACGGACAAGGGACCAGGGACCGGGACACGGACCGGGGGCCATGGACAAGCGACCGGGGATGGGGACACGGGACACGGACAGGGACACGGATCGGGACCGGGGACACGGACCAGGGACCAGGGACAAGGGACCAGGGACCGGGACATGGATCGGGGACCGGGGACGGGGACACGGGACACGGACAGGGACACCGACCGGGGACGGGGACACGGACTGGGGACGAGGACACGGACCGGGGACACAGACCGCGGACAGGGACAGGGACACGGACCGGGGACGAGGACACGGACAGGGACATGGATCGGGACCGGGGACACGGACTGGGGACACGGACCGGGGACACGGACCTTGGACGGGGACACGGACCGGGGATGGGGACACGGACCGGGGACACGGACCGGAGATCATGGACAAGGGACCGGGGACCAGGGTCAAGGGACAAGGGACCAGGGACCGGGACACAGAGCGGGGACCAGGGACAAGGGACCGGGGACCAGGAACAGGGACTGGGGACCAGGGACAAGGGACAAGGGACCGGGGACCAAGGCAGGGAGGCCCCGGCCCCAGGACAGGGACATGGAAGGGAGATGAGGACAGGGGGCACGGACACGGGACGGGGACAGGGGGCACGGGACATGGACAGAGTACACGGGACGGGGACAGGGGGTACGGGACACGGACCGAGGACACGGGACGGGGACACGGGACGGGGGACAGGGGGCACGGGACATGGACAGAGTACACGGGACGGGGACAGGGGGTACGGGACACGGACCGAGGACACGGGACGGGGACACGGGACGGGGGACAGGGGACACGGGACAGAGGACACGGGACAGGCGACAGGGACAGGGGACACGGACACAGGACGGGCGACAGGGGACATGAAACAGGAGACACGGACACGGGACGGGGGACAGGGGACACGGGACGTGTACAGGGATACGGACGGGAGGTCATTAGGTTTGGGAGAATAGGTAAATGGTAAACCTTGCTTCTATTCTCAATTCACTCTGAGGGATGGCTTGGAAGTCTGGGAGACAGATTCTGTGGAGGGAGAAGTCTTGGGAGATATGCAGTGTCAGGCAGGGATAAAGTGGCATGAACTAACAGGCAGAAGGTAGTGACATATTGACTAGAATTGAGAGAATATGGCTGAATTTACATAGCACTGTGACAGTAACCTTGTGGTTGACTGTTTTAAAACAATCTAGATAATTATCGTAAAGGAGTAATCATCTCTGTCAATGCAACTAAGGCAAAATTTCCATTTTTGTTGGTTAATTCCTGTCTTCTGGGAACAATGGTGAAGTATTTTCTAGGTCTAAATGACCTGAAGAATTCATGGGACCAAGTATTTGCTGGATTTTGGCAGCGTTATCCAAATCCGTACAGGTGAGTGTTTGTGTTTTGTGAATATGTTCACATTGTGAGAACACGGGCTAATTTAGGAAGTTGGTTGCCTCCTCTTAGTCTTTGAAAGAGAAATTTTAGTCTGCTTCAACCAATTGAATTAAATGGCTTTGGCTGTAATGATCTTGATTGAAGTGAAATATTTATCAAAACTCTTTTTGTACTTGCAATGACAGCACTGAACTATTTTGATACAAATTGGCCACCTCTGAGGCAATGGGATAGTCTGTGTGAGAAATGGGGGAAAAAAGATCATATTGGTGCAGGATTGTGCCTGTGTATTTAACTGTATTCATTAAAAATGGAGTATCCTCCCTAGGGTGCAAGCCTGAAGAAACTTCATGGAGACTATGGGCTGGCCAAATATCATGGGTATCTCTCACGTCCTCCCTGGTTGTGACCAAAGAAATAAAGAGCACTTGTTTCAGGAATTTCTAGTAAGACATTTAGGCTTTAGTTTGGCTTTATTTGCCAGAAGTAAAAGTTTGGTTCACGTGGGTTAGAGAAGAGAGGGTGGGAGGTGCTAAATCTCCTCTCTGTTCCTCTGAAGTTTTATCTTGAGCCCATGAGGAATCCAGTTTCTTGTGTTACTATTTACACGCAAAACAGAGGACTTCAGTGGAGAAACTCTATATCAACAGCTGAGGCTTGTGAATGTGACTGTTTTTGTCTTATGACTAATCAGTGGTTTAGGTTGGAAATGAGAAGTGTGCGCATGCTCTTCACCCTCATACCAAACATATGACAACAATCTGTACATGCTGTCAATGTGGTAGAATGTCTTTCTAAGCTTGTGGTTAGACATGCTTTTTTGGATGGGGCAGGACATACTGTGCATGAAGTGGCAAAATATTTAATTATGTAGTGGACACTCCATGTGTAGCATTTTCAGTAAATAGCAGCTTGAGTTGTATTGTCTCAAGCATCTGAGAATTGATCATCTTTGAAATTTAATTTTTCATGTGAGGAAATTTAAAAGTTATTCTGTACTATTTTTCACAATTTATGAAATGGGCAGTGAATCAGGAAGTGGCGAATGGAGTTTAATTTGGATAAACGTGAGCTGCTGTATTTTGGAAAAGCAAATCAGGGCAGGACTTATATACTTAATGGTAAAGTCATGGGGCCTGTTGCTGAACAAAGAGACCTTGGGGTGCAGGTTCATAGTTCCATGAAAGTAGAATCGTAGGTAGACAGAATGGAGAAAGAAGGCATTTGGTATGCTTGTCTTTATTGGCCAGCACATTGAGTATAGGGGTTGAGGTCATGCTGGAGCTGTACATGGCATTCGTTAGGCCACTATTGGAATACTGTGTTCAAATCTGGTCTCCCTCCTGGAGGAAGGATGTTGTGAAACTTGAAAGGGTTTAGAAAAGATTAACGAGGATGTTCTCAATTTTGAGGGCCTGAGCTAAAAGGAGAGGCTGAGTCGACTGGGGCTATTGTCCCTGGAGCATCGGATGCTGAAGGGTGACTATATGGAAGTTTATAAAATCATGAGGACCTTGGAGTAAATAGCCAATGTGTTTTCCCAGGGTAGCGAAGTCCAAAACTAGAGGGCATAGGTTTAAATGAGATAGAAAAGGGACCTAAAGGACAACTTTTTCGCACAGAGAGTGGTGCATGTATGGAATGAGCTGCCAAAAGAAGTGGTGGAAGCTGGTACAAAATTACAACATTTTTAAAAGGCAGCTGGATGGGTATATGAATAGGAACGGTTTAGAGGGGTATGGGCCAAATGGGACTAGATTTATTTGGATGTCTGGTCGGCATGGATAAGTTGGACTAAAGGGTCTATTTCCATGCTGTACAGCTCTGATTCAATGAATCCAGTTATTTTTATTCAATTGCAACCAGCTTCTTGTCTGGTGGAATCATTATTCCTCGAATGCAAGTGATTATTTTGAATGTTGAAAGGTAAAAGTATTTTGTGGCAATTTTTGAAGAAAACTGCAGTTTCCTCTATATGACACGACTTTTAATGTTTCCTCTCCCACCAGCAAGTATGTCTTGACAGACGATGTCATCCACTGTGAGGTAACTCCTGACAAAGTGATGTCCCGACGACTGTTAACCAAGACAGGCAGAGTGCCTCGGTGGGCAGAACGATTGTTTCCTACAAATGGTGCCCACTCAGCCTTCGTTTTAGAAGATTCAGTAGTGGATTTAAAACACAAGACATTGACGACACTTACTTGGAACATTAATCATACACAGTTTATGGTATATCAAGGCATTTGACTTTTTTAAACAAATATTTTGGTACACTTGATTTTAGTGCCACATCAACTGTTCTACAGTGGACTCTGTGGATATTTAATACACCTCTTACAACGTAGTGTGTCATTAGAATTAGCTTTATCATCATGTGCACTCAAATGAGTGCAGTGAAAAGTTTGGCAATGTTACAGCTAATAACGCCATCTTAGCTACAAGATACAGATATTTAGGTATTTGGTACAAAATTGAAAGAATAAAAAAAAGTCCAGCATAAGAATAAAAAGGGGGATAAAAGTACTTGAATAACTCTCCTTTTCACCCAAGTCTGTGCCAGCAATGAGCCTCCAGCTGGCACTGGGCCTCAAAATGCGAGACCTTGCCTCCCATCCACAAAGGCCTCACCTCCTCTGCACCAGCCTGATATGCATAGACCTTTGTTATTAGGAGAATAGCTTAGCTTCACAATTCTTCTGACTGAGAGGCTGATGCTTACTATGGGGGAGTATAGAGCCATGGATGCAGACCTACTGTTGGGACAATAATACATCATAGCATCTGGCTGTAGAGGTGACAGTCTAGGTTAAGGTACAACATACTTGAGGTATTGCTAGTGCTTCAACTGGGATTATGTACTTTAAGCCTATTTTCATTTAATCTCTTCAGAATAAGTTTAAAGCCTTTAAGTTCCTTTTCAGGTATGTTATCTGATTTAATAGCCACTTGCAGTGAAGCATTCTAAATATATTCTCCCATTATTAGTTTCATTATTCTAGGAAATCTTCACTAAACCCTTTCCATAGCTGTAATATCTACAATAGCATATCCAGAACTGTTTTGCAATACTCTACTACTGTGACCGTGTTTTTTTTAACCTGGACTGAGGTAGTCTCTTCCACCTCTTAAGTACTTCTAGAATTAGCCAGCATGAAATAGATATCTTCACAAAGATTGCTGTTAGTGAAATGTTTTCTAGATGAGTACTGTCAAGTTTCAGAGACAGAGCTTCTGTTTGAACTTCTATTTGAACATTTGAGCTTCTTGGATGCTGCCTGACCTGCTGCGCTTTTCCAGTAACACATTTTTCAGCTCTGATCTCCAGCATCTGCAGTCCTCACTTTCTCCTGTCCTATAAAGCAGTCAAGTAAGCAGTCAAACATTAAGCTCTAAACATATTTTCAATTGTAATTTTCAACTGAAATTTGTGAAAAATTGTTAATTGTGAGCCCAATGACGGTTGCCATCAACAAAACGTCAAGTATTTATAATGGGCAATGAAATTAATTTAGATTTTTTTCCTACAATGGCAAAATGCGAGTTTTGAGAAGATTGGTAGCTCAGGTTGAGGTTCTGGATGTAGGTTTGCTCACTGAGCTGGGAGGTTCATTTCCAGACGTTTCGTCACCCCACTAGGTAACATCTTCAGTGGGCTTCTGGGTGAAGCACTGCTGATAATTCCTGCTTTCTATTTATAGTTCTGTATGAATGCTGGTGCTTTGCAGTTTGATCTGAGCATCTCTGTTTGGCAATCTATCAGGGAACAAATACATTTAATATAATAGGCTACAAAACTCATGTTAGGCTAACACATGCCAGTAAATATGAAATGCCAATCAGATGAGAATCCAGTGTCATTTACTGATTAAAAATGACTATCAAGTGAGCAATCTGATCCAAATTTTACAGTAGTAATGGTGAAACTGCCAGTATTGACCATCATTATAACTGAAGCTGTCAGCAACTTTAAGTACAGCATCTGCAGTGGAAAAATAAAATCTTGTCAATGCTTTCTTGCTTCTCCACATGCTGCACTGATGAAGTTCTTACAAGTGGAGATCTAAGAAATATTAGCATTAATGTGAACTTTCACTTTTATAGATTTCGGTTGCCCTGGAATAAATCTAGTGAAGTTGATCTAGTGAAGTTGTCACCTTGGTGAACAAGATGAGAACTGGGTTTTGAAACAGCATAAATTCATAAGTAATGTTGAAGAACCTCTAATCCTAATGATTTTAATGCCACATTTCTCTGAAAATCACTTAATAGATTTTTTATAAAGTTAATGTTTCAATGTACTACAAAGTCCCAATCTCTCTCCACTCTTTTATAAAATGATTAAAGTGTATAGGGCAGTCCATGTTTTTTACTTTCAGCTTCCCCATCTGGAAACACATCAGTGTAATTGGTTTGCTGAGATCATTGCTGAATGACAGAAATTTGCATATAAGAAAATTGAATTAATGTTGGGAAAGTTTTAAATTCATGGCAAAGATCACAAAAGTGTTATTTAAAGTCAATGATGAATATGATCACTTTCCTGCCGACTGCAATATTCATAGCAATGTTTTCTCTCTATGGTGGTACAATGTTAGTCGTCCTCAGCATTGCCTGCTCACTGATTGAGTGGGAAGAAGGGGCAGGAAAGTTGGTTTGTATTTGAGTTTTGACCTCATTACTGTAATATTGTTAAACATTGATCATTTCAAGAGGTACTCGCAATCTAATCCCAGAATACTGTATTCTTTAATTCGTTGGCCAGCCAGGTGATGTTAATGCATACTGTAAACTTGTTTTTAAGTCACATTTAGCTTTTACCAGTTGGAACAAACTGAAAAATGCAGATGTACTGATGTTTACATTGTATGAATAAATGCAGTTGTAATCTACAATAAAGATAATTGGTCCAAAATACCCCTACAACTGAAATTGAGGGGTTTTTTTGGCGGTCAAATTCTCATGCTGCAGAAATAGTTCCCTTGCTTTCTGGTGTGAATAGAATGTAAGTAGAATATTTTTTAAACACAATTCTCAATGGTATGTGGTAAGCTATATGTACAGTCAGTTCTGCTATAACGTGGGAGTTCTGTTCTCGTGTAATCCTGTGTTACAAGAAAATCACATAATAGCAGCATCAATTAAACTAATGGAGCCAGTATCGCATTATAACCAATACACGTTTTAAAAGTTCATGCTTTTAGAAAGTATTCCCAATTTGTCAATCGTGATATAGCAAATTCACCTTAAGGAAATGTGTGTTATAGATGAACAGCCTGGACAGTATTAGCCACACCACTGTATTGTTGGCAACTCTGATGTTGTTTGTATTACTCCCTTTTATCATTTTCTCAGTTATTTGCCTCAGATTAGGAAAGAGCAGTTCAGGACACTTCTTTAGAAACCATTGCTTTTTTTTTTATCAACCGCTTCTGGTTCACTGCTCAATTTAACATAGATCTGATTTTTCTTTCATTCCTTCCTTAAAACACTGATTTTGTTGCATTTCAGACAGAAGCCCCATGCTTTGTGTTGTGGCTAGGGTAAAGGGACCAGACTCCACTAATATTGGTCCAGCCTTGGGTCTTCCCTGTCTTTTGAAATACTGTGGCAGCTATCCAAAGGTGGTTATCCATGCTATGTTCACAGAAAAATACTTCACCCAACTATCTCTCTGCTCTGATCAAAGATAGCAACTGTGGACCTCCTTTGGAAGTGTGGATCATCCTCATGGTTACATCATCCAACTTTAGAGATGCTTAAAAGATTGTTTTGTCTACTTTGACCATCAACCAAAAATAAGCATCAGATTTTCCAAGAAGTTCTTTTCATTTGACTAAGAAATTCCAATTGTATCCAAATACAAAAGTAAGTTCTGTAAATAGATGAGAGCTTAGAATCTGTACTACTTTTGAAGATTATACTTTCAACAAATAAGCTATCTACTGAAATTCAGATTGAAGACGTGATATATGCTTGGAATTTGTAGTGCCAGAGGAAACATCACAGAAGCGTTTCACAGGAGACTCCCAAGCACTGAGGATGTCACCGAGACAGGGGACGAAACGTCTGCAACACAAATTCCCAGCTCGGCGAATAGAACCACAACAACGAGCACCCGAGCTACAAATCCTCTCACAAACTTAGAATATGCTTGGAAATTTGTTCACTAATTTTAAAAGCATTAGTTTGAAAGGATGTGTCTTTAAAATTTGTGGAGTGCAAGGAGACAGAATTTTGTTTTGAGAAGACAAAGGTTTACTAGGGTGGCTGCATCATTTCACTGCAAGCTGTTCAGTACCTGTTGTGAACCCTTTGCCTACATATTGCAGGAATCTAGAGCCACTGTCAATTGTTCGCAAGTGAAGCTGATTGGTTCTCAGCTCTGGAAACTTCCAGAAGGAATGACATCTGAACACCAAGGAGATAGATAGTTTCAAGAAGCATTATTTCAAATAAATAAAAAAGAACTCCAGTTGCTGAGATCAGAAACAAAAATAGAAATTGCTGGTGAAACTCGACAGGACTGGCAGCATCTATGGGAAGAAAGCAGAGTTAACAATGTGAATCAGGTGAGTCGTCTTCAGAATTGCTGAAGAGTCACCAGATTTGGAGCATTAACTCTGCTTTCTTTCCACAGATGCTGCCAGACCTGCTGAGTTTCCCCAAGAATCCTCTCAATGTTAGAGTCAGAAAACTTGTCAGTGTAATTGGTTTGCTGAGATCATTGCTGAATGTCAGAACTTAAAACATTTTTCTACTTCCACGAATAATCTGTTTCCCTATTGTGCATGTATTTATAAAATGATTAGAGCATTTGCAGTTGTATGATGGTTTATATCTTGTTATAGTCTAATATTTAAAATAATAGTAATTCTTACTGAGTACAGATCTGGTCAACTTTCTTTCAATTTTTGTCTGAAAGTCAGGTAAATTGAGGTACTGTGTTTATCTTAACTTCGAAAGTTTCATATGACTCTGGCAATAGAGCTCAACTTATGGTGCAGTACCCCACTACATTATCCAAATATGGCACATTTAAAAATGAAATACTGAAGTTTGTAAAACTGAGTTGAGATGTAGGAGGGACAAGGCCACCATGAAGAAGTGTTTCAGATGAGTTAGCACAATTGAATAGGAAACCAGTACCAGTGATAGTTAGAGCAAAGTGAGAAAAAGTAGACATGAGGATAGGGCCAAAAGTGCAGAGATTGAATAATACAGGAAATGTGTTCTGTTGGATGGGAGGTTGAAAATAGAGAACATTTTCAAATAAAATTTTCTCCGAACGTGGCTGACAATCTGGATAAGTATATTTAAAGTGTACAAGAAGTTTTTGGAGGCATGATTTGTGAATGAAGCAAACGGGCAAATTCCAAACTGTCACCTATGGCTAGAGGAGTCAAAGGTAAGTTTTGAAAATACACCATGTGTTAGTGCTGTCACAAAGCTGGTTCCTTCTTTCTAAAAGCTGTTCCTTTTCTCTAGGATACTGTGTCCTTGGTGCTTTTCAGAGGGGTCGTAAATGCTCCCAGTGCCAATTAGACTGGTTTGGTAAAGAGATTAAAGGGTATTGAAAGGCCTTTTTGTTTATAATTAAACAGATGAGACCTCAGGCTAAAGTGGTCATGTTTTCAAAGTGACTTGTATAAGGAAAGGGGAGTGGTCAGCTCTGTAGCTGAGCAGTTCAGTCCAGAACTGGTTGGGAGTTCAACGGTGAGCTGTGTGGAATCTCTCTCGCGCTCGCTTGCTCCAATTCTAACTTCAACCTGTAAGTATCTCTTTTTTGCGATCACAGATGCACTGAGTGAATCGACCAAATTCAGTCCATTTCAATTAATTTTGGGACATGATGTAAGAGGACCTTTAAAATTAAGGAGAAATCAAAAAGTCAGATTTAAGAGACCACCCATTCCGACTATATCTTACATTTTACAGACCAATTAAATAGAGCTGGAGAGATGGCTAGACAGCATTCAAAAGTATCACAGCATACAATGAAACTGGAAGCAGATGAGAAATCACAAATTTGCAATTAAACTAATCTAATCTGAAAATAAATTGGGGATAAGGCATTGGTGTTACTTCTAATAACAGGTGAGCCTTTAAAAGCAAGGCGTAGTGGACCTTATCAAATAAAGGAAATTGAGTGAGGTGAACTACTTGATAAGGACCCCAGACAGGAAGAGATCTCACAGAGCGTGTCATGTGAATATGCTGTAGAGGGATTTTGATCGGGAAGGAAAGCAAGAGGAGAAGGTGTTAATGATGACAGTACAGAGGGAAGAACCAGATTCAGAGGATTCTGAATTGGACATTCCTCAAATCAAATTGGACAGTGAGGAAGTTGTCAAAAATTGGGATAAATTACTGAGTTACCTTCCACAAGAAAATTAAAATGACCTGAAAGACTTATTACTATCACATGGGGAGATATGCGGAAATAAACTGGGAAGTACGAACCTGATTGTACATGATGTAGAGATTGGAGATGCTGTTCCGATTAAGCAACAAGCTTATAGGCATAACCTTTTAAAGTTGGCACAGGGTCAGAAGGAGACAGAGCGCATAGCCAAGGTGGTCTATTGAAGTGAGTTACAGTGACTGGAGCTCACCAATAGTCATGGTGCTAACGACAGATTGTACCCAAAGGTTATGTGTGGATTATCGTAAAGTCAATGCAGTTACAAAGACTGGTGCATATCCAATGACTATGTTGAAAAAGTGTGACAAGTAACTTACATTTCTAAGTTAGACTTACTCAAAGGTTACTAGCAAGTAACTCTGTCAAAGAGCAAAGGTGATTTTGGCTTTCGTAACACCACCAAATGGAAGATGTCAGTTCAAAATCATGGCATTTGGTATGAAAAATGCTCCAGCCACATTTCAGAGACTGACTAATAAGGTCATTGCTGGTTTATCCAACTGTCTGGTGTATATTGATGACCTGGTGATTTTTAGTCACTCAGGGAAGGAACATTTACAGCGTTTGTTGGACTTGTTCGATCGACTTCACAAGTCAGGCTTGGTGGTAAACCAAGCTAGAAGTGATGTTGCCAAAGCCTAAGTCATCTTCCTGGACCAGTTGTTGGACATGGACAAACAACCCCACATGTTACGAAAACAAAAATTTTCCACACCGATGAAAAAACCAGTACTACGGTTCCTGGGGTTGAGTGAATTTTCCCAAAAGCTTGTGCCAAACTTTAGCAGTGTGGCTGCTCCACTCACCGAATTGTTAAAAAAGGTCAGGACGTTTCAGTGGACAGCGGACTGTCAGAAGGCATTTGACAACCTGAAAATTGTGTTAACTACTGCTCCAGTATTAGCCACACATGAAGCCTTTCAGGGTGGCTAACGATGCCAGTGATGTGGGCGTCAGAATGTTCTTCCTCACACTGAAAAAAAGAATATTAAACAATTTCTTCCAATGTGCATCCAAAGAGGGGAGATTTAGAAGACCCAAGAGGAGGGGCACCGGATCCAACTTAACCTCAGTTCCCAAAACCTCTTCCAATCACATGCAATCGCATCCCAACACCTACAAACCTTTTGCGTGGCCACAAGCAATGAGTAAGAGTACCAACATCTGTTTTACATTGGTGATGCTCCTGTCTTAGATTTCACAAGCTGCTCCGATGCCAGATGAGCCCTGTAGCGTATCTTCAGTTGCACACCCTGCATCCTGTTACAAATCAAAATCTTCCTTACGTTTTCCCAAATATCCTCCCACACCTCTGACTAGATTTCCACCCCTAATTCCCAAGTCCTGGTTCTGCACAGCCATTCAATGTTCTTTGAAACATTACTTCTTAACAATTGATGAAGGGTACTGACTGAGTGAGTACCCATAGATCGGAGTACTCTCTTCTCTGTATCCGACTTATAGTGACTAACCATCAATGTAGTCTTTTTCTGTATAGAATCCCTAACCTGAAAGTAACAAAAGAGATTAGAAGAATACAGCGCAGTACAGGCCCTTCAGCCCTCGATGTTGCGCCGATCAAAGCCCACCTGACCTACACTAACCCACTATCCTCCATATACCTATCCAATGCCCGCTTAAATACCCATAAAGAGGGAGAGTCCACTACTGCTACTGGCAGGGCATTCCATGAACTTACGACTCGCTGAGTGAAGAACCTACCCCTAACATCAGTCCTATATCTACCCCCCCCTTAATTTAAAGCTATGCCCCCTTGTAATAGCTGACTCCATACGTGGAAAAAGATTCTCACTGTCAACCCGATCTAACCCCCTAATCATCTTGTACACCTCTATCAAATCACCCCTAAACCTTCTTTTCTCCAATGAAAACAACCCCAAGTGCCTCAGCCTTTCCTCATAGGATTTTCCTACCATACCAGGCAACATCCTGGTAAACTTCCTCTGCACCCGTTCCAGTGCCTCCACATCCTTCCTATAGTATGGCGACCAAAACTGCACACAATATTCCAGATGCGGCCGCACCAGAGTCTTATACAACTGCAGCATGACCTCAGGACTCCGGAACTCAATTCCTCTACCAATAAAAGCCAGTACGCCATATGCCTTCTTCACTGCACTATTTACCTGGGTGGCAACTTTCAGAGATCTGTGTACATGGACACCAAGATCCCTCTGCTCTTCCACACTACCAAGTAGTCTACCATTAGCCCAGTAATCCATCTTTTTATTACTCTTACCAAAGTGAACCACTTCACACTTAGCTACATTGAACTCCATTTGCCACCTTTCTGCCCAGCTCTGCAGCTTCTCTATATCCCGCTGTAACCTGCCATATCCTTCCTCACTGTCTACAACTCCTCCGACTTTCGTATCATCCGCAAACTTGCTCACCCAACCTTCTAACCCTTCCTCCAGGTCATTTATAAAAATGACAAACAGCAATGGTCCCAAAACAGATCCTTGCGGAACACCGCTAGTGACGGCACTCCAAGATGAACCTTTGCCATCAACTACTACCCTCTGTCTTCTTCCAGAGAGCCAATTCCTAATCCAAACCTCCAACTCACCCTCAATGCCATATCTCTATTTTCTGCAGTAGCCTACCATGGGGGACCTTATCAAACGCCTTACTAAAATCCATATATACCACATCTACCGCTTTCCCCTCATCTACCTCCTTAGTCACCTTCTCAAAGAATTTAATAAGGTTTGTGAGGCACGACCTGCCCTTCACAAAACCATGCTGACTATCCTTGATCACATCATTCTTATCCAGATGTACATAAATCCTATCCCTTACAATTCTCTCTAAGACTTTGCCCACAACAGAAGTGAGACTCACTGGCCTATAGTTACTAGGATTATCCCTACTCCCCTTCTTGAACAAGGGAACCACGTTTGCTAGCCTCCAGTCCTCTGGCACTACTCCTGTCGACAAAGTGGACACAAAAATCAAGGCCAATGGCTCTGCAATCTCCTCCCTTGCTTCCCAGAGAATCCTAGGATAAATGCCATCAGGCCCAGGGGACTTATCTATTTTCACCCTTGCCAGAATTTCCAACACCTCTTCTCTACATATCTCAAAGCCATCCATTCTACTTATTCATGCCTCAGTATTTATATCGACAACAATGTCCTGTTCCTGAGTGAATACTGACGAAAAGTATTCATTCAGCGCCTCCCCAATCTCTTCAGCCTCCACACGCAACTTCCCATTACTATCCTTGATTGGACCTATTCCTTCCCTAGTCATTCTTTTATTCCTAACATACCTATAGAAAGCCTTAGGGTTTTCCCTAATCCTACCAACTAAGGACCTTTCATGTCCCCTCCTTGCTGCTCTTAGCTCTCTCTTCAGGTCCTTCCGGGCTACCTTATAACTCTCAATTGCCCCTATTGAACCTTCACGCCTCATCTTTACAAAGGCCGCCCTCTTCCATTTAACAAGGGATTCCAACTCCTTATTAAACCACGGCTCCCTCACACGACCCTTTCCTCCCTGCCTGATAGGTACGTACTTATCAAGGACACTCAATAGTTGCTCCTTGAACAAGTTCCACATATCAATTATGCTCTTGCCTTGGAATCTACTTTTCCAATCCACACATCCTAAGTCATGCCTCAACGCATCATAATTTCCCTGCCCCCAGCTATAACTCTTGCCCTGTAGTACACACTTATCCCTCTCCATCACTAGAGTAAAAATCACCGAATTGTGGTCACTGTCCCCAAAGTGCTCACCTACCTCTAGTTCTAATACCTGGCCTGGTTCGTTACCCAGAACCAAATCCAGTATGGCCTCACCTCTTGTTGGCTTATCTACATATTGTGTCAGGAAACTCTCCTGCACACATTGCACAAACACTGACCCATCTAACGAACTTGAGCTATAGCTTTCCCAATCAATATCAGGAAAGTTAAAGTCTCCCATAACAATCACCCTATTACTGTCACTCTTCTCCTGAATCATCTTCGCAATCCTTTCTTCAACGATTCTAGGACTATTAGGAGGCCTGTAAAAGACTCCTAACAGGGTGACCTCACCTCTCCTATTCCTAACCTCAACCCAAACTACCTCAGATGGCAAATCTTCGTCCATCTTCCTTTCCACCGCTGTAGTACTATCTTTGACAAGCAAAGCCACACACCCCCCTCTTTTGCCCCCACCTCTGACCCTACTAAAACATTTAAACCCTGGAACCTGCAACAGCCAATCCTGTCCCTGATCTAGCCATGTCTCCGTAATAGCCACAACATCGAAGTCCCAGGTACCAACCCACGCTGCGAGTTCACCTACCTTATTTCGTATACTTCTGGCATTAAAGTACACACACTTCAAGCCACTCTTCTGTTTACAGGCACCCTCCTTTAAGATTGATGCCATATTCCTAACCTCCCTACACTCCAGGTCCTGCACCCTAAAGCTACAGTCTGGGTTCCCATGCCCCTGCAGAGTTAGTTTAAACCCCCCCCCCAAGAGCACTAGCAAACCTCCCCCCAAGGATACTGGTGCCCCTCAGGTTCAGGTGCAGACCATCCTGTTTATAGAGGTCCCACCTTCCCCTGAAAGAACCCCAGTTATCCAAGTACCGAAATCCCTCCCTCCTGCACCATCCCTGTAGCCACGCATTTAACTCTTCTGTCTCCCTATTCCTCGACTCTCTATCACGTGGCACGGGTAACAAACCAGAGACAACAACTCTGTTCGTTCTAACTCTGAGCTTCCAACCTAGCTCCCTAAAAGCCTGTCTAACATCCTCAGCCCTCCTCCTACCTATGTCATTGGTGCCAATATGGACCACGACTTCAGGCTGCTCCCCCTCCCCCTTAAGGACCCGGAAAACACGATCAGAGACATCACGTACCCTTGCACCTGGGAGGCAACATACCAAACGTGAGTCTCTCTCGTTCCCACAAAACCGCCTATCTGTGCCCCGAACTATCGAGTCCCCAATTATTATTGCTCTGCTCTTCTCCACCCTTCCCTTCTGAGTAGCGGGGACAGGCTCCGTGCCAGAGGCCTGAGCCCCGTTACTTACCCCTGGTAAGTCGTCCCCCCCACAAGTATCCAAAACGGTATACTTGTTCTTGAGGGGAACGACCACAGGGGGTCCCTGCACTGGCTGCTTCCTCCCAGTCCCCCTCACTGTCACCCATCTATCTGCCATCTTTGGAGTTACTACTTCCCTATAGCTCCGATCTATGACCCCCTCTGCCTCCCGAATGATCCGAAGTTCATCCAACTCCAGCTCCAGTTCCCTAACACGGTCTTGGAGGAGCTGGAGATGGGTGCACTTCCTGCAAGTGTAATCAGCAGGGACGTCCATGGCATCCCTCACCTCATACATGTTGCAGGAGGAACATTGCACTGCCTTCACTGCCATCCCTCTAAAGCTAACCTTTATTTTAAACAAAAAACTGGGTCTAAAGAATACAACAAGCAAAATTCAGCACTTACCTCCTTACCACAACGTATCTTATTATTAGGTTAGAGGAGGAGGGCGGGTGGGAGGCACTACCTCCGTAGTGCCTCGGGTTCTTCAGCTGCACACTTTTAAAGGGGAAACAAACCTACCCAGGTAAGCTTACGCACTACCTGCTTCCGGGTCTCGGCTGCCTCTCTGGTCGTCGTCACTTCCCCCTGCTGCTCCCGCTCTTTCTGTGAAGAGAGTGAAAAAAAACACCGCTGCCCGCTACCGGTAAGTACTTTTAAAACAAACAGTCTTACCTTAGCTGCTGCTCTTCCTAGATAGGTCATATATCTGACTCAGCTGCTGGAAAGACATCATGACCTCCCCATTAAATACATCTCCCAAACAGGAGATTCCTCTCAAGTCCTGGAACTTAAAGCCAGAATCCATCAACCCCAACCAGAATCCTAACCTTCACACTGTGGGAGTGAAAGGGGATGTTTTATGCAAGTTGCCCTCACCATAACTGCATCATTCTCCCCACTTTAACTGTGTTAAGGACAGTGAGGTTTCTGCAATGGTCCACAAACAATAAATTGATGAGGGGGCATTTTGCCTGAGAGGCCTCAATATCCAACCACCTTGACCACGGATCCTGGCAGGCCTAGCCAGCCACATAGGATAGTAAGGAACTCAATTAATATTTCTTAAAGTCTGGGAACTCCAAACCTCCCATCTCCTGTGGAAGCCGCAATTTACCCAATTTAATAAGAGGCCACCTATGATTCCAGATGAAAGATTCAAGCCAGCTGTTAAGCCTCTGATATGCTTGCCTTGGCAGCAAAGGGAGCGTTCGCATGGGATATAATAAGCGAGAAGGAACACTTGTTTTAACCAGAGCTATTCTACCCAACGCAGATACCGGAAGATCCTCCCAGCCCCAAAGATCCTGCCTTATTTACTCTAGCAACTGCACAAAGTTAGCTTTATATAATTGATCAAAGGCCGGGGTGATAAAAATACCTAAATACAGGAAACCTTCCTGTGACCACCTGAAAGGGAAATGGGTTCCATCCCAAAGATCGGATATTCTAGTAAGGCCCCCCCACAGGCATGGCCTCCAACTTCATAAAATTAATTTTATACCCTGGGAACAAACAAATCAATTAATCACCAAACCAACCTCCACTCCTGGCACCTTCCCCTGCAACCGCAAGAAATGCAAAACTTGCGCCCACACCTCCCCCCTCACTTCCCTCCAAGGCCCCAAGGGATCCTTCCATATCCATCACAAATTCACCTGCACCTCCACACACATTATTTACTGCATCCGCTGCACCCGATGTGGCCTCCTCTACATTGAGGAGACAGGCCGCCGACTTGTGGAATGTTTCAGAGAACACTGCTGGGACACCCACACCAACCAACCCAACCGCCCCGTGGCTGAACACTTTAACTCCCTCTCCCACTCTGCCAAGGACATGCAGGTCCTTGGCCTCCTCCATCGCCAGACCATGGCAACACGATGCTTGGAGGAAGAGTGCCTCATCTTCCGCCTAGGAACCCTCCAACCACAAGGGATGAATACAGATTTCTCCAGCTTCCTCATTTCCCCTCTCCCCACCTTATCTCAGTCCCAACCCTCTGACTCAGCACTGCTTTCTTGACCTGCAATCATCTTCCCGATCTCTCCTCCCCCACCCCCTCTCCGGCCTATCACCCTCATCTTAACCTCCTTCCACCTATCGCATTCCCAACCCCAAGTCCCTCCTCCCTACCTTTTATCTTAGCCTGCTTGGCACACCCTCCTCATTCCTGAAGAAGGGCTTATGCCCGAAACGTCGATTCTCCTGCTCCTTGGATGCTGCCTGACCTGCTGCGCTTTTCCCGCAACACATTTTTAAGCTCCTTCTAGCTGAAGCCATGCCCCTCCCCAGACAACACAAAGTGAGAAAAAATACATACTTCTTATAACAAGAAAGTTAAAGTGGACACTCAACCCGTCCCCTGCATACTGTAATCCTTGGCACTCCTGGTAGAACAGACATATATAACCTCCCCCAAACGCCCACCCCATCCCATACCATACCAGAAAAGAACAACAAAAGGAAATTATAAGGAAAAACAAGAACAAAAGGATGACAGGAGGGAAGAAAGAGAGAGAAGAAAGAAACATGATCTTCCCATATATATTTTTTAAAAAGCCCCCCGACAATCAGGTAAACAAGGCAAATTACAGAGAAAAACAAAATAAACATAATTGTCCATATTATTCAAGCCAGTCAGTCTATTTTAAAGCATCCATGGAGCCCTTTGCCTTTTCCGCTGAGTCAAAAGTAAATGCAGACCCTCCGTGGCTGAAACGTAACATTGCTGAATATCTTACGGAATACTGAATATTCAAGTCCCTCAGCCGCCTTTTTACCTCAAAGGCAGTCCTCTTATGAATCACAACCTGAGAAAAATCTTGGAAAATCATAATTTGTGATCTTTTGTATATCAGAGCCTGTTTATCCTTCCCCAGTGCTCTAGAGGCCTCCAGCATCATTTGTTTATCTCTATAACACTGGAGTCACACTACGACTGGGCGGGGGTGTTGCTCAGATTGCCTGTGCACTGCAACCCGGTGAGCTCATTCAACCCGCACCCAGCCTGCCCAGACTTCTAGCTTTAGAAACTCCAGGAGCCGTTGCTCCAAGAAGCTGTCCAGCTGGCCTTATTCCTCCTGTTCAGGAAGCCCCACCAGCTGGATGTTCTTCTGCTGACCTCTATTTGAGGTTGCCAACCTGCTTCTCCAAGGCCCGTGGCCACTGTTCCAAAGTCTGGACCCGACCTGCCAAGGATTTCGCTGTGGTCTCAGAAGCCACGGCCCATTGTTCCACCTCCAACACACTGCCCAAGACGTTGCATCGGCTGCTCATGCTTCTGCAGCATGACAGAGATGGGTTTGAGCCTGGCCCAGGTCTCCTCCATCAATGAGTCAATCTTCTCTTGGAGTTTCACAAACTCAGAGACCAGGCTCTGCTCTATAGGTAAGTCCCCTGTGGTGATCGCAGAGACCAATGCTGTGGCCAAAGATGTGTCTGCTGTTGCGGGGGGTGTCTCTGCTGGTTACAATCCTCACACTCTCTTCCCTTTGGTCATTTCCTAACTGTTTTAAAGTGACACTGAACAATTCTTGGGGTCAAAAAAAAAGCTATTTCCACCACATTGGGTAATAAAGGGAGGGCAAGTGCACCGATACGGTGACATGGTGGCTCAGTGGTTAGCACTGCTGCCTCACAGTGCCAGGGACCTGGGTTCAATTCCAGCCTCGGGTGACTGTCTATGTGGAGTTTGCACGGTCTCCTAGTGTCTGTGTGGGTTTCCTCTGGGTGCTCCGGTTTCCTCCCACAGTCCAAAGATGTGCAGGTTACGTGACTTGGCTATGCTAAATTGCCCGTAGTGTTAGGTGCATTAGTCAGAGGGAAATGGGTCTGGCTGGGTTACTCTTCGGAGGGTTGGTGTGGACTTGTTGGGCCGAAGGACCTGTTTCCACACTGTAGGGTATCTAATCTAATCATTTTGTCTGGGTTCTAATGCAGAGCTCAGCAGGGTAGCCCTACTGGGTCACCTCCATCTAGAATCCCCATGCATGCTATCTTAATGGTGACTGGATGGTGTTTTCAGGTTTCAAGGGGATATAGTTTAGGCTGAGACTCAATGAGCTTGGTCTCACCTGATCGATATTGAAGGAAATTCTTGTCCAGGCAGGACTTGATCTTAGTGTGATGGTTGAAAAGCATTAAAGTAAACATGACGGCAGAGAGGTAAATATTGGTGTCAGCGGAAACCCGAGCTGCCTATACATGTCACAAAGAGGGAGTATACGTGTGGAAAAGAAAGAAGCCAGAACAGAATCTCAGGGAAGTACAGTAGAGGTTCTTACTAGGCTGGACAACAGTTAACATTTGCATAGCCCCCTTCATTATATTACAATGCCCAAATTATAGGCACATTATCAAGCCAATTTTGACATCAGTTTTCTCCATAAAACATTGTCAAATGGTGGGTTTCCATTGTTCTGAAAGACCACCAGATTTTACTTGACCTAGTTCTTATTTTAAGATAATCATTTTTTAAAAATCCCTACCAGAGGAAATAGTTCCTCTGTTTTGAATCCTTTTCATATTTATCAGCTTGAGCAGTTTGCCCTTCGAGGGAATACAAGCCAGATTCTGAAGGAGCACATACGGCATGTGGCTTGATGTCAGGCTCAAAAGCAGGAGATTTATTTATTCAAGAATAAATAGGATCAGGATCACAAAGAACCTGTTGTATTGTGTTGTCAAATTCCTACTTGCAATGCATTGGCAAAGGGCTAAGTAGTGCCACTAACAGGACATCTGCATTTTCATTTTTTCAACATGGAGAAATTAATTTCATGACCATTTAAAAGGATAAATCCAGCTACCCAAAAAGATAATTTATTGCCTGGATTAAAGTTATTCTGGGCAGCAAGAACAAAAAGTGTAGCACAAAGGCAACAGTGGAACCTAGGGACATTGTGGGATTAAAGCATTATGGAAAATATACCTTGCAATATAGTTTTGCATTGAAAGCAATAGCAAGGTTATTTAGACTGAAATGGAGTAAATCAGGCAGTAAGTATGCACTGGAGTATGTATTATACAAAATGGGTGCCTCTCCAAACAGAAGGAGCAGGATCCTCTTCTGCTTCATTGATGGTTACCATGTTTCAATTAAACCTTTTCAGTCTCATTTAAAAACATAACAACAGAGATTGTTCCAATGTAAGTGCACCACTTATTGGGATAGAATGGAAGAGTGTGGTTTGTATCAAGTTATATAGTTCACTTCTGGCAGTCAAAAAAAACCAGAGGCAAATTTTACCTTTTTGTTGAAAAAAAACTGTTCATGGTTTAGTTTGGGACTACAGTCAGCTTGGGTCTGTTTCAGTGCTGTATGACTATGACTATTTATGTCCTACCATCCCTAACTCTCACAAATTCAAGAGTAAGTTCTATACTTTATGTCACTAATAAATCTAAAATAAAAACAAAAATGAAGCACCCTGAAGGTCACTTTGCATTTTTATTTTAAATCACTGACGATTCAGGAGTTCTAGTTAACAGAAAAAGTAGAGGCAAATGACAAGCTAAAAATTCTTTTAAGTGAGCAGAATTAAATATTAAAATGGTCCATCAATTGATATGTTCAGTTTCTTCAATTATAGTGTAGGTTTTGGTTGCAGTGCCAGTCACCACAGTTTACCTTTTGAAAATTGATAATTCCTCAGTCTGTAGACCACTGGATGGTTTTCCATTTGGATCATTGAAATTTTAATATATTAGCCAGACTTGTGTCATGAGAGACATGGCTGTACATATTTGTGCATATTTTAAGGGAGGGAATATAATACTCCCATTTGAAGTAATCCCATAGTGAATTTATTAGACTGGGGAAGCAATGGACCAAAAGGAAGGGATATCAATATTTGTAGAAGTGGCAATGAATATTTTTTTCCTTCTCACAAAGTGGAGGCTATTTCCCAAACACTTGAATAATTACAGTAAGTAGTCAATCACATACTGAAGGAGTGGAGAGTTTACCCTAGAAGCAGCTACCTTCATAACCAAGTCAACATGGAGCAGAGACTAAAATGTTCCTGGATTTAGAACTCTAATGGAATGAATACATTCTCTTGTAACCCATTCAGTTTATTGTGCAAGATATTATATTTAAGATACATAACAGTATAACTTAGTAATTATTCAGAAGATGATCAGCCAAGGTAACCGCAAATATAGTCATCTCCAAACTGAAGTGCAAAGATCAGTGACATTGAAGGGAGGTAAACAATAGGGGGTACCCTCAACCAACAGATTACACCGTCTCAGAGCTGACATTTTTCAGAAGATGATAGGAAATTTCATTACCTTCTTTTCTAAAACTTGACATTTTAATTCAAGACCTGCTCCAATTGGACTAAGTAAGAAATCTAGACAAGACAATGGGGAATGTGTTTGGCTTCAAAAGAAGTCTGAAGATTACATGCCAATCATAGCTTTAAGTTAACTTAAAATTTGTTTTGTGAGAACATTGAATTGCAATTTAGTAAATTCTCATTATCTGAAGGACTCCCAAGTGATAGCTTCCAAGGATTTATGCGCAGAATTTCCATGGACTTTTCATGCAGAATATCCATTTTGTCATTTGTATGAAAGTGCATTTTTCTGTAAAATAAACATCAGCATACACGACAGAGTATCAAACAAAAGCCACAATCTGTACTTCAAGAAACATCCATGTGCTGCAAATATAATTCCAATGTTAATACAGCATGGTTTGGCTTTTTGCTACATGGTACAGGAGGACACATTAGATTGGTCATAAATATTAGATGAGTCAATGATCCGAAACCTCATTGAAGACTATAAGCTAGGGAAAAATGTTGTTCAGCAATGTGTTCACAGATTTCTAAACTTAAGGTTTGAGACAGATTCAGCCTCTATTTCACTTTAGAAAATGGGCAAGCTTTCAAAAATACTGCTAACTAGCTCATAAACCATGACAATGTGTAACCCAAGATCTTTGTTATGTTTGCAACTAATCATAAATAGAATGTAATACCATTCCCCAACTATCAATTAAAACATTGAAGAAACTATACTTGACAAAAAAAAAGTGATAATTATTTCACCAGAGGCTTAAATTATGAGTTGGTTATGGGTATTTTACTGGAAACAAATACATTTAGTGATAAACAAAAAAAAATACCATATTTCCTGAACTATGCACAAACCAATTCCAAGTGAAATTATGAGCAAAAGGAGTTCAAACCCTCTACCATTTCCTTGTGACTTCAATAAGCAGATGCTAGGAGTCAAAAAACTTAGCATTCCATTAATTTCCAAAACTAGGTTACTGAAATTTATGAAATTCCATAAGAGCAGCAATAACTTTGTGCAATGGTGTCAATAACCAACATAAGCTTCAACACTGCTTCCTACAATTAGAACCAATATGTTGGGGCCACTTCCTCAGACATCAAACTGATTTTTTGTTCCATGATATTAATCCTGAAGAGTCGCACACAAGTATTTTTTGGAGTATCAACATTTGTGTTCTCCAAGTACCAGCTTTTGTAGTACATAATTCTAAAGCAGTTTACTAGAGTTGAGCAGTTCAGATTTCTTCAGTAGAATGGCAATAAACTGGTCTATCCAGATGATTGTCCATCAGTATTACAGGCTGCAGTATAAAAGTATCAAATGTGCCCTGGAACCTTCAAATTTTACCCCTGTTTCTCAGATTTGATACTGTTCACATATTACATGTATTTCAATTCCCTATATCCTTATGAGCAATTTACAGAAGCAAATTACATTAGTAAAAATTACAAAATTTAAAATCTCTGATAACCCCTACTGTAAAACCATACAAAAACATTGCTGATTACCTTTATCCAATCTGAAGGAATCATGGATGCAGCTATCATTAAAACAAACTTGAGTTACCAAGTACATCTTTTCCATCGGATGGTGATGCATAAATAATACACAATAAATGGTTGTTCTTTATAGATTTGCATTCATATCAGAGTTAATATATTGAAATAGGACTAGAGCTGAACGAGGGACTTTTGGATTTTGTGCGGTCATGGTAATTGTGAAGATGGTTATCCTTTGTTCATAGGAATCAAATTCCCAACATCAATCATTACCATGGGCTTGTTCTACTTGTCTCCTTGCATGTCTGTGGACACTCACTGGTCTTGGGCTTCAGGTTAACACGTAGATGTACTGGAGTAGCAGGGACTCAGGTGAAATGTGTAACAGTGTGCACAGACACGGACTGGCTTCATGTGTCCATACCAAGGTAATGGTGCTGATTGGGAAGAACAGCGGGAACAAAAGATCTGAAACAAAAGAAAGTGGAAATTGAATATTTGCAGCACATTCTGACAGCGAATTTTGGGAAAGTAAATCAGGGCAGGACTTCTACACTTAGTGGAAAGATCCTGGGGAGTGTTGCTGAACAAAGAGACCTTGGAATGCAGGTTCAAAGTTCCTTGAAAGTGGAGTAACAGGTAGATAGGATAGTGAAGGCAGCATTTAGTATGCTTTCCTTTATTGGCCAGTGCATGGAGTATAGGAGTTGTGGCTATGCAGGGCATTTGTTAGGCCACTTTTGGAATTCTGCATTCCATTCTGGTCTCTCTGCTACAGGGAGGATGTTGTGAAACTTGAAAAGGTTCATAAAAGAACTACAGAGATCCTGTCAGGAGTTGGAGCTCTTGGGAGAGGGTGATTAGGCTGGAGTGGTTTTCCCTGGAGCAACTGAGGCTGAGGGATGACTTCAGAGGTTGAGAAAATCATGACGGGCATGGATAGGTAAATAGACAAAGGCTTTTCCCTGGGGTGGAGGAGTCCAGAACTATAGGGCATAGGTTTAAGGTGAGAAGGGAAAGATTTAAAAAGGTACCCAAGAGGCAACTTTTTCACACAGAGGGTGATGCATGTATGGAATAAGCTGCCAGAGGAAGTAGGAGGTAGAGGCTGATACAATTGCAGCATTTAAAAGGCATCTGGATGCCTTTATGAATAGCAAGGGTTTAAGAGAGATTATGGGCCAACTGGGACTAGATTTATTTAGGATATCTGGTTGGCATGGACAAGTTGGACTGAAGAGTCTGTTTCTGTGCTGTACATCTAAGACCATGACTATGTTGCTGCCAAGGAGAAAGGAATTAAAAAAAAGATCAAAAGAAAAGAAACTGGCAGAGCAGACAAGTACTAGAGGAGGAGTCCTACTTGATCACCATCTTGGAATGGTATGAACTTAGAATTATACAGTATGGATACGGGCCCTTCGGCCCAACAAGTCCACACTGACCCTCTGAAGAGTAACCCACCCAGAACCACTGAACCTATAACTCTACATTTACCCCTAACTAATGAAACTAACCTATGCATCCCTGAACAATACAGGTAACGTAGCATGGCCAGTTCACCAAACCTGCGCACATCTTTGGATTGTGGGAGGAAACTGGAGCACCCAGAAGAAACTCACGCGGACATGGGGAGATTGTGCAAACTCCACAGTCACCAGAGGCTAGAATCGAACCTGGGTTCCTGGCACTGAGACATCAGTGCTAACCAGTGAGCCACTGTCGGTATTAGTGTGATTTGATTTCCCCTCTTTCACTATCATTTCCAAAACCATTCATAAAGGAGGAGGTTTGTGTTTCATGCTTTTCATGACCCCAGTTTCCCAAAGGAAAGCACTGTGGGGCCAATGGAATCACAGTCCAATATTACTGACCTAATGCCAGAAATATGGCAGCTAGTTTGGACAGACAGAAAATCAAACTTCTTGAAAAACACCAGGTACTGTCCTTGTTGGCACGGCCTGATGCGAATAGTAATTTGGTTTGCTCACAAGTCTATTATTTTGGTATCTTTGATAATTCACTTACTAGTGACATGATGTTGAAACATTTCACTGCAATGCTACTAGTCGTTTTTGTTAAAACTTGAAAACCCAGGATATTTCAGTAATGAAGAGGAAACAAAACTAAGTCAATAAACCCAAAAAAAGATACAGAGCAAGGGGAGCCAATCAAGGTGGCATCTCCTAATCATTTGGAGCGGACTGCTTGCTAACATGTTGGTCTGAATAGACTGCCATTCTGAAGAGAGTTAAGAAAAATGTGGTCTTTAAAAAAGGTAGCTAAAAAGTAGTGCATTTCAGTTTAAGTTCATTTTGACTTTTTTCTGAAAGTCTTTATTTAACAAAAATCGAAGAAAAGTCAAAGTAAAATGCCAATTACATAAATTTCACTTAGTGATAGAAGCTATAAGTGAAGTGAATGATAAATATTTTGCATATGGTTTACGGACTGGCCATGTGGTAGAATCCAAAAGTTGCAAAAATCGATGGCTAGTTAAGCTTTTTGAACTCAACGCCCCACTTTCACAGGACAGAAAACTAAACTGAAGCCACAGACAGTTGAAGCAAAGATTGATTGAGTGTCAGTTAGTTATTCTCCATGTAGCCAATACCAGATCTTTGATCCTAATTTTACGTCACAATGGTTAACATTCCATACCTTTCCACAGTTCCTGCAGTGGTGCCGCCTCCTGACAATTGTAAATGGTGCTTTACAAGACGTGCATTGGTTACAGGCAGAATCTGCAATCCACTCTGGGGGCACTAGAAAAAGGAGTGAAAAAAGCATGTATTATTTGCATGAAAACAATAAAAACTTAAAAAGTTAACTACTTTACTGATGACAAATTTAGTCTTTCTTCTAATAAGTTTTTCGAATCTAGGTGAGATTTCAGGATGTTCAATAAAGAGAAACCACTCAGATGTGAAAGGCATGAAGAAGAGGGCAAGTCAAAATTGAATTTGTTTGGTGGCTAGTTGGGATAAATCTTGTGTTAGAGTACAAAAAGTTTTTCAAAATTCGAAGGTGGCATGGTTGAAGTGGTGATGCAATCTTCTAGTTATATCCATTTTCGTTTGGTAGTGAGCAAGCCAGCATTCTCTATGTACCATTCAAAACATGCCACATTGCAGGGTATTGTTAAGTGGCAACATAAAAATTCTATCCAGCAACAGGAGTGGGATTTCTTGCAAGGTTCTAAAATAGATCACTCTGGACTGTTGGGTGGTCATGAAAGAGCAGTCAAAACCAAAGAAGAGTGAGAGCAAGAGCGAACAAAGGAGGAAGTTACCATCCCATGAGCGTGTTCTCAAATCAGCCTTGCAACTGAGATTCTTGCCATGTCCATGGCTAGAAATGAACAATCACGGATTGGAGTTTTGACTTCCTGCAATAGACTTCACAATGAACTTGACTGTGCTGCTTTATGGCAGCTGAATTACACAGGACCAAAGTGAGAATTGCAGATGCATGATATCAGAGTCAGTAAGTGTGGCACTGCAAAAGCAGAGCAGGTCAGGCAGCATCCGAGGAGATGATATTTTGGGCATAAACCCTTCATCAGGAATGGGTTGAGAATAGTATCTAATTCTATAGATCTGAGCAAGACATGAGCTAAGGGCAGATCTTCAAACACAAGGGGCTTTTATGTCAAAGGGAATGGAGTATAAAAACAGGGAGGCCTTGCTCAAACTACACGAGTTACCAGTTAGACCACAGTTGGAATATTGAGAATGGTTTTGGTTCCCTTATTAAAGGGAAAATAATGTTGCATTGGGGACAGTCCTTGAAGGTTCACTGGGTTGATCCCAGGCATGAAACAATTCTCTGAGGAGGGGTGAGTAGGTTGATCCTGTACTCCCTGAAGTTCAGAAGAATTAGAAGCAACCTTATTTAAAATGCAAGATTCTTTGGGGATTTTAGCAGAGTATATACTGACAGATTGTTTCCTCTTGTGGAAGTGTCCAAGACTTAGGAGATTTTTCTTCCTCTCAAAGTACTGAATTTGTGGAGTTCTTCAGTATAGAGGCTGGATTGTTAAGCATATTCAACACAGACAGACAGATTTTTAATCAGCAAGGGAATCAAGGCTTACAAGGCAAGGCAGGAAAATGGTCTTGATTATCAGATCAGGCACGGTCTCAGAATGGGGATACAAACTCAAAAAAGAATGAAATAACTCACTTCTGCTCCTGTGCGCTGTGGAGCAAGAAACAACCTGGCACCAATACTTGCACAATTAAATAATGATGTTTTTGGCAGATATTTTTCCCCCCCCAACATGATATCCACTTGAAATGTACCTTCTAATTTGGTATTGTTTAAATTGGAAGCTCTAGAAGCATAAGAATGAGATTCCTGACACAGCGAGCAATCTTCTAATGTAGACTCCAAACAAACGCGATCTTCCTCTGCAAGGGATAAAGTTAAAAAAACCCACAGTTAAAGTATACAGCTGATTTCTAATTTTTGTAAATTTATGAATTGTGTATTGATTATTAAAATTCTCTTTCAGATCCTAACATTCCATTTAAGAGAAGTTCAGTCTTGAGTAACATTTTTTTTATTGCTTTCTCTGGTGAACTGCACATTTTTGCACTTTATATGGTAGTCCTCTTGTTATTGTAGCTGCACCTGACAGTAGCGATACTCCAGATATTTCCCCGATAACACTATCCAAACTCCTTAAATGCCCAACTTCAAAAAGCCCCTCCATCACAGCAGGAAAGTGAAAAGGACTCAAATCTTTCTAAAACTTTCTGGTCTCTTGATAATTCCCATTATTCCTGGGTTTCAAGTCAGAACTATAGCTCCCAGATCTCAGCTGAGAATGTTCCCACACTCAATGTATCTTTTATAAATCTTCCTAAGAAATGAAAAACACTCGAGAATACAATTATAAGGGAATCCATTGTACCTGTTTCCTCTTCTAGAGTATCCATATTGTTTTCTGGTGTTGATGTGGCAATGTCAAAGACAGTCTTTAAGATCCGCCGTAGGTCTCCTGCGAAGTTGGTCTGAAGTTGGTCTGCTACACCTATTCAAAACAACCACAATTTAGTGAGTTTTGAGAAGATTCATAGCTCAGTTTGCGGTTCTGGATATAGGTTTGCTCACTGAGCTGGAAGGTCTGTTTTCAGATGTTTTGTCACCATACTAGGTAACATCTTCAGTGAGCCTCTGGATGAAGCACTGGTGGTGTAGCCCACTTCCTATTTTATGATGTGTTTGGGTTTCCTTAGGTTGGTGACATTATTTCCTATACTGGTATCATTTTCTGTTCCACCCCTGAGAAAAAGAAAAAGGCAGTGGGGGGTGGGAAGGCGCAGTCATTGTAGACTGTAGGTCCTGGTGTTCCTATTCATCTGCTGTCCTTGTCCTTTAAAGATCATGAGTATGAAGGTGTAATTCACCAATTGCTGCAGTGCATCTTGTAAAACGTATGGGACACTGATAAGCTTACTTGTCTTATCCTATCTTTAAATTGCCCTGACAGCATTAAAAAAAAAACAACCATGGTGTGGGATTGGAGTCAAAGACCAGACAGAGATTTATATTGATCTGTCAGCTGGCTACGGTACATCACTTACCCTTATTGATGAACTACACTTGCAACAGCAGGACCTGAACGCACACCCTTTCATTTAATGAGATCTTACCATAATCACAAGGCTATCATAACCTACTCCTTGGACTCCCTACACCTAGATTGAAATCTCATTCTCTGGCCTTCAAGAATAGAACCAAACCAATGCTCCTCTGGTGGTTCTCATTACCCCATTTACAGAAACGTGACCACAGGATCAGGCAGTGAAGTGAGGGGCATGAAAAATCAACAGTGTTGTTTAATGCCATGGCACTATACATTAATGCTGCAATGTCACAGTGCAGCCTTACAAAGTGCTGAGTAAATTACCTGAGATACAAACGAAGAGTCGATGAAGCATGTCACTGCGGCTGTGATACCTTGACCGAAGCTCCTCTCTGGCTGTTGCTCTCGCTGTGCACACCGCCTGCTTAACTGCTTCATGATCCACAACTCGAGATCCATTCTCTCGCTCTAACGTACTGCAAAGCACACAAGTCAGTATGCAACCACATGCTTAGTTTTTTCATTGGATGCTGCTTTGCCAGGATATATTTCCCCATTCCAGTTGCCTGGTCTTTCAGTTTTCAAAGTCATGACAAAATTAAAATGTTTTTAAGCTGTATGAAATATGCTGACTGTCAGATCGACCATGATCCTATTGAATGGTGGAGCAAGTTTGAGGGGCCAAATGGCCGCCTCCTATTTCTTACGGTCTTATGGTTAGAGTAACCATTAAACAATTATTTTAAAGGTCAAAGCTACCTAGATATCTTGATGGATCCAAAGATCAGATTCGATTCAATCAAGGTTGTTTCTGGACCACTTTTGCCTGCCCTCAAAATTTCATCGGAGCAGATCTCAGCAATAAGATCAGAAAATCTGTGACAAATAGAAGTGATGTGCAGCAGACAAAGAAATTACTTATTCACCATTTGTGTCCAGGAATACCACTCTACTTCCTATTCTAGATTCATTACACCTAACCTACAAAAACATCTTTAAAATGACTTAAAATGTTACTTTTTGGGTTAGAGAATTGGTTGCTCAACTCAGAACTGTATCCCCTTCAAATATAGTATCCAAGGTGACATGCTAGTTTTAAAGGAATTGCTTTAATATACCAAAGAGATTTCCAACCCACATCCATACAGACGAAGAGATTTCACTTAGATATAATAATCAGCACCCTAATTAGATCCAAAATGTAGATCCAGGTCGAAATTTACTTCTTAATTAGCAACTTGGTGTAACATTCTGCTAAAACAACTGCTTAAATTGTTCAAATTCAGGCAATTTCATGATGAATTTTCAAGGAGCAGTAAGACATATACAGGAACTATGTAATGATGATAAATTACTGGGCTTTTCGATGCTGATAGAATGACTTTCTAGCTTGAGGCTGAGAAAGAAATAGGGGCAGAAGGTGGTCATGCAGGCCACAAGCCTGACCTAACATTCAGTCAGATCACAGCTAATCCAATTGTCACCATAGTACCCCTTTCCTGACAGGCCCCATAACCCTTGACACTCAAGATCAAAAATCTAACTGTTTTGAATATTATTGTGTATCTGGTGGATTTTAATTTCTTTTAGGGTTTATTGCAATGGAGGATGCACTGAAGAAACAAAAACATCTCCCCTCCGCAAGCTTCTTGTTACAAAATCATGTGTGGGCTGTCAATAATTGCTATCACAAAAATCAGAATCTCTGTAGTACAGCTTGAAGTAATTCAGCCCATCAGGTCTGCACTGGCCTTTTGAAGAGCATCCCACCAAAACCTACCTCCTTCCCATAACCTGCATTTACCATGACTAATCCACCTAGTCTTCACATCCCCTGAATGCTGTGGACAACTTAACAAAGCCAATTGACTTAACCTGTACATCTTTAGATTGTGGGAGGAAACTAGAGCACCTGGTGAAAATCCATATAGACATGACAAAAATGGGCAAACTCTACAGACAGACATGTTCCCAAGGATGGAATTGAATCAGGGTCCCTGGCACTGTGAGCCAATATTGCTAAGCACTGTGACGCCGTCATTGGTATTGTCTTAGTCATTATTCTATAAATACCCCAAACCTCTTTAATCCTCACCTTAAATTACTGAAATGCGGCTCTTCGGGCACCACAGGAATACTTGGGGTTCTGCCATTATAACTGTACTGCTTTGACATATCATGGCTGGTGTTTACCATTTCGTTGTGTTTCTCAATCCCTTCCATATGCTCTCTACTGGGATGAGTGTTCAGAATAGCTTTTTGTTTCACAGTGTCCTGACTAGAAGTAAAAGCCTTTACTGAATGGCCAACATAATCCTGCTCAGAAGTAGTTGGCACAGAGCTTGTATCTGGAGAATCAGTAAAATAGTGAGATTGAGTGACATGAAATGTGGATATTCCTGTTGCTTCAAGCCCTGCTAACTGTGAATGGTCATTTTCTGAGGCAAAACTATTTCCTGCCACAGTGAAGTGCTGAATGATATTGGAATGAGTCAAGCAGTCAGCAGAAGCAGAAGCAGATAAAGAGGACTCAGGATTATAGTCCAGGGCTGCTGCCTTTTGTTTTGGTGCATTCTGCAGTCTGCTGCCAACAGTGCCTTGTCCAAACTTTTCTCCCCACAATTCATTTTCAGTCTCAAGTTGAAGATTAGGTTCTTTGGAAGCTTCTGTTACATCGTTTGGAATTTGCTTGAATGAGTTGGCTAGATTGGGGTTGGACTGAGGCGAATATACTTCACTGGGTGCTTGGTGGACAATTGACTTCAACTGGTTGAGTTTCTCGGAATCTTGTGGAACAGGAGAAACCCTGTTGGTATACGTGGACTCAAGACCCTCATGATTCATGCTGTTGTGAAGAGATGAAAGGCTGGGCAGCAGAGTACTGGCACTGAAGAAATCCTCTGCTTCGACAGCACATAGGCTCTTCTCCAAGAAAGAGAGTTCTTCTTCTGTGAGGACATAAAGCAAATCTCTAGGAATAAAGTGAAAAATGAAAGGTAAGATATTCATTTCACAAAAAAAAAACCCCTCTTTATCGAAATGCATGCTTGAAATAATCCAAATCACTTTCATCAGCATAAACTTCAATATTTTACAAGTGTATCAGTAAAATCGCAGCTCCATTGGCTTTTAGTGAAATGAAGCAGCACAAGTAAATAACTCAATGCAAAACATTTAAATTGATCAAAAGATACATTTACATTAGGTGTCCTTTGTGTATTTTATGCAATTTAAGGGGCTTGTCAAATCAATACATATACTTATTCATAATGATGCATAGCTGGGATTGCTGACACCATGCAGTTTGTGTATTACTCTGTGAATGAGCGCATGTACATTAACTGATACAGCCATGAACATGGAAGGGGCTGCAGCATAAGAAATGGGGGGTGGATAGGTGAGACGATTGGGGGTCTCATCACTATTCACCCAGTCTCTCTCCCCAACCCCAAACAATTCCTGGATGGATGGTTGTGCCTGTTTGGTGCATGTTACAATGACGTAGATGGACTGGAGTAGTTTTCACATATCAGCAGATACTGCATTCATTTATAACCCTTGTCCACATTGATGAACATGTAGTGTACCATGTTTTAAATGGCTTTCCAGTATTTCAAAAATCTCAGTCAGCTTTAAAGTCGGCCAACATAACCAGGGCAATGAAGCAACACTGAATCTGGAGGATTTCAGACCAGGTTTGTTGATTGGCCAGGTTTTGAACCTAAAAATTTGAAGTTATGGAATTTGTTGTGCAAGTGTTTCGGAACCCTGGAGCAATCTTGCAACAGTGTCAGAATTACACATCACTAGCCATGAATACTAGAGCATGGGCAGAGTTAGACCACGTTAGGTGCGATTCGACACTAGACGATACTAGTCCAGACTGAGACTCACAGGAGCACATGGATAGGAACTCACTCACTTGCAGTTATAAAGACAAAATCAGGAGTCTGCAACATCTATGGGTTACTACGTAAAACACTTGCCCTTCTCCTTGAAGGATTTGTCTTGAACTCAAACTCAGTTTGGCATCAATCCACAGGGTAAAAATAGGGGCTTTCACAAGATAGATTGAAGGTTGCAGGTGAGTGATGATGATCAAATGTGGGCAAAGTTTTATTTTAAATGAAGCTTATCAGGAGCAGCAGGTGGCAGACCAAGATTAGCAAAAGCTGGCATTAACACCAAGGTTGTAATGACAGTTCCTTACAGGGCACAGACTAAGTTAAAGCATGGGGACACAAAGAAAAGCAGCAAATTGTTCAAGATATCCTGGTCAGTGACAAACAAGAGGACTGCTCAGAGCAGACAGGAGAGTTTTGCTCTGTTTGTGGATTGCAGAGGTTCATGTGCAGGTCTATGAAACTGACACAGGCTGTGCCACAGACACTATTGCACTTGTGATTGACTCTTAAAATTTAAAGAGACCTCTGTATTGATCTCAGGTACTAAAAGTAGTGTAAGCTATGGATTTCACAAGGCATGACTGCACAGAGAGAATGTCAGTCAGTCAGTCTTTGGTGAGCTGTTCTGATAGAGTAGAAAGGAAAATACAAATCAGGGATTAGACTAAACACCCTTCCCCAAAAAAAAAAACCCACCATAAGATATTCATTTCCAGTCAAAATGGGACCAAAAACTTTCAAGAACAGCAACGTAAGTCTAGTTAATAAAATCTCCCTTTCTGACGACAACAGCCAACTGGACATTTCCAGCATTTCTTTGCTTCCCTAGCTGGTCATCTTTTACTTGAATTTACCAAGATTTTTTCTTTAAAAACTACACAATGTCTCTTACCTTATCTTTTGCAGGAGAGTGTAGAATGGTTTAAAAAGCAGAGACATGTCATTGGGCTGCTGCTGTAGATTGAGGGGTCCTTCTGGGTAAATCCTCAGCCCACTGGAAACAAATATAAAAGAAAGAAGGGGCTCTGGATCAGCTCAGAAAGATGGAAGCTTTATGGCATCATTTATTTTTATCGTATGGTTAGCTCAGTTGGCTGGATGGCTAGTTTGCATACAGGGTATAGAGAGCGCTGAGAGAGCATTAGTTCAACTTCTTATGAAATTATCACCAGAACATCATACGGCAAATAGCAGGCAGTAGAGATTCAACTTACTGCCTGGCTAAAACTGACAAAGGTTCCAATTCAAATCAATCAAAAAATATGAAGTAGAGTGAAGTCCTGATCCCTGAGATGAAAACGGTCAATGTTACCCAACCCATTCTGGATAAGATCAAAGAAAGGGAAATTTGCCAGGTTCCATCAATTTTAGGTTCAGCCTCCATGTCAAACAAATATGAGAATGTTAATCTGACAACCTCCACATGCAACAGGAATCATCAGGAGATCTATACAAAAAATTTTCACAACTTCATTCTTGGGATACTGGCAATGATAGTCAACCCTAACTGGCCTCAAGGTGATGGTGAGCTAGGTCCTTTTACTGCTGCAAGCCTTAGTCCAGAATTGTTCTGCATCTCCCAAAGTGGTAGCAAAAGACGATCAATATAATTCCAAGTCAGGATGATGCATGACTTGGAGGGGAATGTACAGGTGGTGATATGCCCATGGGTTTGCTGCCTTTGTCCTTCCAGGTAGAGATTACAGGTTTGGAAGATGTGGTGAATGAATCGTTGAGAGTTGCTGCAAGACATCTTGTGGATGGCACATGCTGCTGCCATTGTGCACCATTGGTGGAGAAAGTAAAGGTTTAAGCAAGTGGATAGGGTGACAATCACTCAGGCTGCTCTGCCCTGTTTACAGTCTGCTTCTTAACAATTGTTGGTGTTATCCAGGTAAGTTAGGAGTTCCCATCACAATTCTTACCTACGCCTTCCATATAGTGGCCAGACCTAGTGGAGTTAGGAGGCATGTCACAGAATTCCCAGCTTCTCACCTGATGTTGCCAAGACATTTAAATGGCTCATTCCATTAACTTGTTGATCAATGCTCATCCCAAGGATGTTGATGTTGGGGAATCCAGCAATATTTTTATTCATTCAAGGAATGTGATTTTGCTGACTTAGCTAGAATTAATTACCCATCCCTACTTCTCCAGAGAAGGTGGACGTGAGCAGTCATCTTGAACTGTTGCAGTCCATTTGGTGTAGGAACCTCCACAATGCAATTCAGGAAGGAGCTTCAGAACTTCAACCCAACTCCAAGTCAGGATGGGGAGTGACTTGATGGGGAACTTGCAGGTGGTAGCGCTCACATGTGACTGTAGCTCTTGACCATCTAGATAGTAGTGATCGTGGATATGGGTTTGGAAGGTGCTGAGTATTTCTTCAATGCATCTTGTAGATGGTACACATTGCTGTGACAGAGCATAGGGGTGGAGAGAGATTAAGTTTGTGGATATAGTGCTAATCAAGCACCTGTTTGTCTTGGATGGTGTCAAGTTTGAGTGTAGTTAGAGATGTACTCATCCAGGCAAACGTGAGTATTCTATCACACTCCTGACTTGTGCCCTCCAAGTATCAGACTTTGGAGAGTTAGAATGTTAATGACCCATTGCAGGATCCCTAGCCTCTGACTTGTTCTTTTAACCGCTGTCTTTTTATAGCTAGTCAAGTTCAAGTTCTGGTCAATTGAAACCTCTAGAATGTTAATTCTAGGCTTGGTGATAGATATGCAGAGGGTCAAGGATCAATGATCAGATTCTAGCACTTGTGGTGCAAGTGTTACTTGCCACTTATCAGGCCAAACCTGGATTTATAGGAGAAAAAGTGAGGACTGCAGATGCTGGAGATCAGAGCTGAAAATGTGTTGCTGGAAAAGTGCAGCAGGTCAGGCAGCATCCAAGGAACAGGAGAATCGACGTTGCCTGAAACGTCGATTCTCCTGCTCCTTTGATGCTGCCTGACCTGCTGCGTTTTTTCCAGCAACATATTTTTCAAACCTAGATTTTTGTCCAGGTCTTTCTGCATTCGGACATGGACTACTTGAGTATCTGAGTAGTCACGAAAGGTACTGGACATTCTACAATCTGTAGAAAACATTCACGGTCCCGATCGAATAATGGAGGATAGATCACCAATGAAGCAGTTGGAGATGGTTGGGCCTGGATTACTAACCAACAGTTTCTCCAGTGATGGCCTGCAGCAATGATGATTGAGAGACTGTTGGAAGTTAACCATCCTCCCTTGAGCTCACCATTTCACACAGCAGTGAAGATTTGTCTCCCCTGATACACCTTTGTGTCACACTGAGGCTGGTCTGATGTCACAGGGAGTCTCTCAGCCCACCTTTGGGATTCAGCTTTTGCATACACATTTCAACCAAACTATTTCCAATGGTCATGAAAATGAGCTCCTTACCAAATGATAGCAAGGCGTGGAATAGTAAACATCAGTTCAGGATCTAAGCCATCAATCATATCTTGTGTCAAGTACCCCAGCTTCAATGCCCTGCAATATTGAAAGAGGACATTTGGCAGAGTAAACAGGAGAAATCAAACCTACGTATATTAAGAATAGAGGTTTTAAAAATTGGTAGAGAGACTTCCTGTTTCAAGAAAATTACAAACAAAATATTTAAGCGTAAAACACGAAGAATACAAGATGGGAAAGAGGGACTGTATTAACATTAAAAAGGCATTTCTGAGGAAAGTTAAATTGAGTGAGTTAATGAGTGGAGCCTCTGGGTCAGTGGCTATTTATCACATTTTTGGGGATGCATGAATCCCAATGCAGAGATCTGTTGCAAGCCTCTCCACTTTCCACACAAATCAAAAAACAGAGGCAAATCATCGAGTTAAATTACACAGCTCAGCTGTACAGTCAGGCACACAATTCAGTGGAATTTAACACCAGTGAATACAGTAGCTCTCCCCCTCTCCCATACCCATGGGGGTACATTCCAAGCCGGAAACCACGGATAAGAGCGAACCCATTCATTTAAATGGGACGCTTATCTTCCCAGCAGCCCCCAGTGCCTGGTTCTGGAAGGTCCCCTATAATACATTTGGGCTGCAGCCAACTGAAACCATGGAAAACAATTCTGTGGATACCAGGGTTGCCCTATATTTAGTATTGTGTTTACTATTGCAACATAGATTTGTAATAACCAAAGTAGAATTGGCATATGACTATCTACAATAATACCAGAGAATAATGGTCGACTCAGTGTCTAGACTACGTGTCAAAATGAAATAAAATTGTCACGTGGCAGAATTTGACCTCAGGAGGTTTCAAAGTACTTACCAGACAAAAAAACACTCCTTCGAGTTGTGCTCACTGCTGTTTGTAGGCCAAAAGCAGTCAGTTTTACACAAACAAGACTAGTCATCTGATTAGTCGTTCTCAGTGATATTGGTTGGCAATTATGCGTTGGCCCATTTACTTCAATAGTCCAAGGAAGGAAAGCAACAAAGCTCAGCATTATCTCAACATTCATCAGGTCATTTTGGATTAAACAAAGCGATGGTTGAGCAAATCAGGCATTTATGCAAAAGACTAATGAAAATTCAGGAGGACTAACCTATCTATTGTTTCACAGAACAGCACAATAATCTGCTGCTGATTGTAGAGTTCTTCAGGAGATTTGATGGGAACCACTGCAGCAACATAGCTGGAACAAAGAGGTTACATTTCAGAATAAACCACACCTTTATATGGAAGATTGATCAGTGTATAAGACACTATAGGAATCATTCCCTTTTCCTAAGTATTTCAAGAAAAAGGTGTTGGTTACAAATAGCCTTGCTGAGTGTATGATGCAACTAAATCTCAATAAAAGACATCAACACTTCATCTGTGTGGTACATCACTGTTTGTTGTATACCTCTGTTTTGGACCAGGCCAGACCTCAAAACATTTCAAGAAAGTACCTAGCCCCTAACTTTGGTAGTTGTTTTAAGCAGGTGTCGATTGGATATTCCAGGAGGGATGCAGCTGGTCAAACCACTGTTTTAAGCAAAGCAGAACGTATTTACAAGATTACCGAATGAAATACAAACAGACCAGAACACAATAGCATAACCTGTCCGAAAACTCAACAGATTATCCCAACTTAACAATGCTGCTCCAATCCCTTACTTTCTGAATGAACCTACCATGGGAACCTTATCTCATATCTTGCTAAAATCCATGTAAACTACATCCACTGCGCCACTTTCATCAGAGATGGATTTTTAGAGCAGCTGGTGCTGGAGCCGACCAGGGATAAGGCGATTCTGGATCTGGTATTGTGTAACGAACCAGAATTGGTCAGTGACCTCGAAGTGAAGGAGCCATTGGGAAGTAGTGACCATAATACAATAAGTTTCAATCTGCAATTTGAGAGGGAGTGGGTACAATCTGAAGTGACAATATTTCAGTTGAATAAAGGGAAATATGGAGCTATGAGGGAGCAACTGGCCAAAGTTCAATGGTTCAATACCTTAACAGGGAAGACCGTGGAGGAACAATGGCGGATATTTCTATGTATAATGCAGAAGATGCAGGATCAGTTCATTCCTAAAAGGAAGAAAGATCCCAGGAGGAGACATGGGCGGCCGTGGCTGACAAGGGAAGTAAAGAAACATATAAGGTTAAAAGAGAAAAAGTATAACTTAGCGAAGATAAGCGGGAAAACGGAGGACTGGGAAGCTTTTAAAGAACAACAGAGGATTAGTAAGAAGGAAATACGCAGAGAAAAAGTGAGGTACGAAGGTAAACTGGCCAAGAATATAAAGGAGGATAGTAAAAGCTTTTTTAGGTATGTCCAAGGCAAAAAAATGGTTAGGACAAAAATTGGGCCCTTGAAGACAGAAACAGGGGAATATATTACTGGGAACGAAGAAATGGCAGAGGAATTAAATGGGTACTTCAGATCTGTGTTCACTGGGGAAGACACAAGCAATCTCCCTGAGGTAACAGTGGCTGAAGGACCTGAACTTAAGGGAATTTCTATTTGCCAGGATTTGGTGTTGGAGAGACTGTTAGGTCTGAAGGTTGATAAGTCTCCAGGACCTGATGGCCTGCATCCCAGGGTACTGAAGGAGGTGGCTCGGGAAATCGTGGATGCGCTGGTGATTATTTTCCAGAGTTCAATAGAATCGGGGTCGGTTCCTGAGGATTGGAGGGCGGCTAATGTTGTGCCACTTTTTAAGAAGGGTGGGCGGGAGAAAGCAGGAAATTATAGACCAGTTAGTCTGACCTCAGTGGTGGGAAAGATGCTGGAGTCTATTATAAAGGATGAAATTACGGCACATCTGGATAATAGTAACAGGATAGGACAGAGTCAGCATGGATTTATGAAGGGGAAATCATGCTTGACTAATCTTCTAGAATTTTTTGAGGATGTAACTCTGAAGATGGACGAGGGAGATCCAGTGGATGTACTGTACCTGGACTTTCAGAAAGCTTTTGATAAAGTCCCACACAAGAGGTTAGTGAGTAAAATTAGGGCGCATGGGATTGGGGGCAAAGTACTAAATTAGATAGAGAATTGGTTGGCTAATAGGAAACAAAGGGTAGTGATTAACGGCTCCATTTCGAAATGGCAGGCAGTGACCAGTGGGGTACCGCAGGGATCCGTGCTGGGACCGCAGCTTTTTACAATATATGTAAATGACATAGAAGATGGTATCAGCAATAACATTAGCAAATTTGCTGATGATACAAAGCTGGGTGGTAGGGTGAAATGTGATGAGGATGTTAGGGGATTACAGGGTGACCTGGACAAGTTAGGTGAGTGGGCAGATGCATGGCAGATGCAGTTTAATGTGGATAAATGTCTGGTTATCCACTTTGGTGGCAAGAACAGGAAGGCAGATTACTACCTCAAATGGTATCAAATTAGGTAAAGGGGCTGTTCAGAGAGATCTGGGTGTTCTTGTCCACCAGTCAATGAAGGCAAGCATGCAGGTACAGCAGGTCGTGAAGAAGGCTAATAGCATGCTGGCCTTCATAACAAGATGAATTGAGTATAGAAGCAAAGAGGTGCTTCTGCAGCTGTACAGGGCCCTGGTGAGACCACACCTGGAGTACTGTGTACAGTTCTGGTCTCCAAATTTGAGGAAAGACATTCTGGCTATTGAGGGAGTGCAGCGTAGGTTCACGAGGTCAATTCCTGGAATGGCAGGATTGCCTTACACGGAAAGACTGAAGCGACTGGGCTTGTATACCCTTGAGTTTAGAAGACTGAGAGGGGATCTGATTGAAACGTATAGGATTATGAAAGGATTGGACACTCTGGCAGGAGGGAACATATTTCCGCTGATGGGGGAGTGCCGAACCAGAGGACACAACTTAAAAATACGGGGTAGACCATTTAGGACAGAGATGAGGAGAAACTACTTCACCCAGAGAGTGGTGGCTGTGTGGAATGCTCTGCCCCAGAGGGCAGTGGAGGCCCAGTCTCTGGATTCATTTAAGAAAGAATTGGATAGAGCTCTTAAAGATAGTGGAGTCAAGGGGTATGGAGATAAGGCTGGAACAGGATACTGATTGGGAATGATCAGCCATGATCATATTGAATGGCGGTGCAGGCTTGAAGGGCAGAATGGCCTACTCCAGCATCTATTGTCTATTGTCTAATATGTTTTGTTACATCCTCAAAGATGTCAATAAGGTTTGTGAGGCATGACCTGCCCCTCAAAGCCATGTTGACTATCTCTAATCAAATGATGGTTTTCCAACTAGTCATAAATCCTGTCTTTCAGAATCCTTTCCAATACTTTGTCCACCAGAGACATAAAACTGATTGGTCTGTAATATCCCAGGATTATCCCTAGTCCTTTTCTTGACAAAGTGAAGGACATTTGCCACACTCCAATCACCTGGAGCTACTCCAGTGGTAAGTGAAGATGCAAACATCACAGCCGAAGTCTTAGCAATTCCCCACGGCCATTCCACCTAACCTATACATCTTTGGACTATGGGAAGAAAACTGTGCAAACTCACACATACTTGAGTATAATGTGCAAAAATTCAACCAGAGTCACAGGAAGTGCTGAAAGGCTGCAGTGCTAACCACTGACCCACAATGCTGCCATGTTACCTTTATGACAGCAAAGAGTGGAAAAGCACCTTTGAGGCAGTGCATCCAAAATTCTAACAGCTTTCCTTTGGAGAAGACAAAAGTTTTCACCTATACAGGGATGTTCTCAGTTTAAGTAGTACAAAAATTGTTTTTTTAAAAACAAACAAAAACAATCAGACCATATGCCCATTGATACCTAAAACATAAAACATTATAGATTAAAGTGTCTCATATGGACTCCAACAGTTCAAGGCAGCAGCTCACCACCAAACTTCAAGGTTCATTAGGTATCGCCAACTACCAGCCATGCCAGCAGTACTTTGATTCATAGAACATAGAAAAGTACAGCACAGAACAGGCCCTTTGACCCATGCGTTGTGCCGAGATTTAAATGTAAAGTATAGTAACTTAACCTATGCACCCCTCAACTCACTGCTATCCATGTGCATGTCCAGCAGTCGCTTAAATGTCCCCAATGACTCTGCTTCCACCACCACAGCTGGCAATGCATTCACAGTTCTCTGCTTAAAGAATCTACCTCTGACGGCTCCTCCTACTTCCTCCTAATATCTTCAGACTATGACTCCTCGTGCCAGTCAACCCTGCCCTGGGTAAAAGTCTCTGGCTATTGACTATGTATTCCACTCATTATCGTGTATACCTAAATCAGGTCTCCTCTCTGCCTCCTTCTCTAGACCGAAAAGTCCGAGCTTATTCAACCTTTCTTCATAGGGCAAGCCCTCCAGTCCAGGCAGCATCCTGGTAAACCTTTGCACCCTCTCCAAAGTCTCTGTATCTTTCCTATAGTAGGGTGACCAGAACCGGACACAACATTCCAGGTGTGGTCTCACCAGGGACTTGCAGAGCTGCAGCAAAACCTTGTGATCTTAAACTCTATTCTCCTGTTAATGAAAGCCAAAATACCATATGCTTTCTTAACAACCCTATCCACTTGGGTGGCAACTTTGAGGGATCTATGTACTTGCACACCCAGATCCCTCTGTTCCTCAAGACTGCCAAGAATCCTGTCTTTAATCCTATATTCAGCATTTGAGTTTGACCTTCCAAAACACATTACTTCACATTTATCCAGGTTGAACTCCATCTGCCATTTCTCAGCCCAGCTCTGCATTCACTAAGCAAATAAGAATAAGTGTAATTTGTCATTTTATAGCCTATTTAGTATTTACTATGGTTATATTTTTGAACCGTATTGAACTTGATAAAATGTTACAACACAGGGTAAACCCTCCTGCTCAATTTAAAACCACCAGCACAGAAAAGATTTATCCCATGCAGTAATCTGTAAAAGTTAGGCTGGTCAAGAACTGTTTAAAGTAAACATTAACAACTTTATTTCTTAAAGTAAAACAGAATAATTAACTAACAACTTCCTTGCTTTCACCTCTTTTACCTTCCCTTCTATAATACTAGTCTGATAAAACTCCTGATTACAATTTACAAAACAACATTTCTCTCAAAACCAGGCAGCTTTTGGTTCTATTTGGACCTTCCTATGTTGTCTGTTTTACTTCTTAGGGATTTCTGCTTCACAAGTTACTGATTGATTAAGGTACCTTTTAAGAGAGCTATTTTTCAGGCAGTCTTTATGAGCGGGTAGCTGGGCAGTTCTCCTCCCAACTGTTCAATTTTTTTTACAGTCTTATACCCCCAAAGCATCAGATTGACAAACTTTTAAAAGCCAATGAGACAATTTACTAATTTCAGACTTGATTGGAATTTGGTATTTTTTGAGGTATAATTTAAACTCATTGGCCTAATTCAAATCTGTTTTTTGTTGTTTTCAGGCAACCAACTACCAGAGTAGCTGGAGCAAATGTTTCACTGTCTTAATGAAAACACTTGGTGCTGTCACTGCTTGCTTTTAACTCTTAAGGTAAAAGTTCACCCACATCTTCATAACATGCAATGCATGTGAAATGACTTTATAAAAGATAGATGGAATAGCTTTGCTTTGGCTGAAGGAGGAGTGGGAAAATGTCATTGCCACACTGGGTTAGGGGATAGGAGGATTCATCATCATTTGGGAAAAAAAAATTGTCAAAATTCCAAACATGAGGACTCATACAGATATACCAACAGAGACACCATCTGGTCAAAGCAAAGATTAGATCCTCTTTCATTGCTGAATTTCAATACCGAAGCTGAAACTGCCATTTGTAAATGCCTGCGACAGAGTTCATTACTTTATTACTCCCTTACCTTAACTCAAACTCAGCAAAGAGCCTGTCAAATCGAACAAGGGCTGCTTTGATGTCATCAGTATAAACGGTGTAGTCAGAAAGACTCTGCTCCCGGAGTAGGTAGCGTACTTCCTCTAGACTGTGCAGCAGGTCCTCTGCCAGAGGGTGCAATACAAGCATTTCAGATTCATGTACATCAATGAGAGAACCAGCAACCAAACACTAAAAAGGAAAATGAGGCAAGTTAATTACTTGTTGCTTTCTTGCATTAAAAAAAATCCCCATACACATGTACAAGTCAAGAATACAAAGCACACTTTGAGGTCTAATGTTTCAGCTAAAGATAATTATGAATTGCTGACAATATCCTATGATGGCTCATCTTCAGTTTTGTGTAATTAAATCATTAAAATTGAATACAAAGTGTAATTAAGAGACAAACTGCTGCAGATTATGAAAGGTACCACCAATTTTCTCACCTTTCATTGAAATATGAAAAATATTTCATGGTTCAGTTGTAGAAACTCAGCTGTATCCAATGATTAGGCAATATTTAATCCATCATTTTGTGACTGCTTCTAGGTCATATTTATGTTTAATTTCAGTGAAGAGAAACAGGAAATATGAAGAAGTTGCTTTGATTTAGTGACACAGTAAAAGATGGTCCCACTTCACCCATGATTCAAACCTCCTGGTCATGTGTATATTAAATTATATCCAAATTCAACGAAAAATGAGAGCTGAGAAGTGGCAGATGGAGTTTAATTCAGATAAATGTGAGGTGCTGCATTTTGGGAAAGCAAATCTTAGCAGGACTTATACACTCAATGGTAAGGTCCTAAGGGAGTGTTGCTGAACAAAGAGACCTTGGAGTGCAGGTTCATAGCTCCTTGAAAGTGAAGCCGCAGGTAGATAGGATAGTGAAGGCGGCGTTTGGTATGCTTTCCTTTATTGGTCAGAGTATTGAGTACAGGAGTTGGGAGGTCATGTTTGCGGCTGTACAGGACATTGGTTCGGCCACTGTTGGAATATTACGTGCAATTCTGGTCTCCTTCCTATCAGGAAGATGTTGTGAAACTTTAAAGGGTTCAGAAAAGATTTACAAGGATGTTGCCAGGGTTGGAAGATCTGAGCTATAAAGAGAGCCTGAACAGCTTGGGGCTGTTTTCCCTGGAGCGTCGGAGGCTGAGGGGTGACCTTACAGAGGTTTACAAAATCATGAAGGGCATGGATAGGATAAATAGACAAAGTCTTTTCCCTGGGGTCGGGGAGTCCAGAACTAGAGGGCATAGGTTTAGGGTGAGAGGGGAAAAGATATAAAAGAGACCTAAGGGTCTACTTTTTCCACACAGAGGGTGGTAAGTGTATGGAATGAGCTGCCAGCTGGTACAATTGCAACATTTAAGAGGCATTTGGATGGGTATATGAATAGGAAGGTTTTGGAGGGATATGGGCCAGGTGCCGGCAGGTGGGACTAGATTGGGTTGGGACATCTGGTCGGCATGGACGGGCCGGACCGAAGGGTCTGTTTCCATGCTGTACATCTCTATGACTTTGTGACCTAATCTTTTCCCTTCCTCAAATGGGATTGACTGTAACACTACCACTTCACAAATATGGAGGGCGGCATGGTGGCTCAGTGCTTAGCACTTAGCCTCAGCTGCAGGGCCCCTGGTTAGAGTCCTATTTCGAGCGACTGTCTGTATGGAGTTTACACATTCTCCACATGTCTGTGTAGGTTTTCTCTGGTTTCTTCCCAGAGTTCAAAGATGTGGGGGTTAGGAAGAATTGGCCATCGTAAATTGCTCAGTGTCCAGGGATGTGCAGGCTAGGTGGTTTAGTCATGGGAAATGCAGGATTATAGGGAATAAGGTTTTTTTTTGGGGGGTGGGGGGGGGGGGGGGGGGGGGGGAGGTGAAAGAGTGTGGGAAGTAAAATGGGTCAGAGTTGAATGCTCTTTGAAGGGTAGGTGCAGGGTCAAATGGTCAGCTGCTGCACTGTAGGGATTCTGGTCTGTATGGAAAATAATGTAGATGTTTGACAGAGTAAGAGGAAAATTTTCAACTAATTGCATGTGTACTTTCATGAAATGTCAGTGTCTACAAAAACCATTTTAAAAAACTTAATATAGAATGAATGGTATACAGAATTGGGGAAATGCAACCTCTTAGGATTTTCTGATGTGGATTACATCATTCAGTTGATTTCCTGAACATTTTAGGTTAGTGCAAAATCTGTGACACAGAGCCCTTTGAGGAGAGCAAGGTTGATGGTTTGCTGAAATAAATGTCGAAATCCTTTGGTCATGAAATATCTGCTTCACTCAGCTCAAATTTACACAGACTAGATGTCACACTCTCAAGCTCCAAACAAATTGTGGTAAGACTTTTGCCTGGCAGCCACCCCTGATTTTAGTTCCATACGGGTTCTCAAGAGCTTCAATTGATGCAGATAAACACAACAATCAAGTCTTTAATTTGTGCATATGTAACGAGATTTATCCAGCCCACAAATCTAAATCAAAGACTTGGTTGACACCTGTGAACTGTTATAGATAAAATAGTCAAAACTGCAGCTAGAAACCAGGGAGGTAGGTTGACCAGGGATTGTTCTTAATATAAAACTCAAAATTAAACTGCTATACATGGCATACAGTAATCGAAAAACCACACTGCTCCCCACCCATCAAGGTCTACCTCAGCAGCAAACCACAGTTGTACTCCGAGGTGCTCCTGTAAAACCTCATCTGGAAATTTGACGCGGAAATCTCTATTTGGGCGCTCATTGGGAATGCAATCGTCCATTATCTGGTTAATTATCTGCAGCATGTGGTCCTGAAAAGTAACAACACATACAAGCTGAAGCAATAACTGGGTCTTTAGAGTAGATATCAGAAAAGTTGCGTTAAAAAAGGTCAAGAGAGGGGAAATCCAATATCTAATTTCCATTGCATCATCCAACAAGACAACTTTCATCTGAACAACATTGGCCCAGAAATTTAGACCCAGGTTGTAACCCCAATCTTCAACACCAATCAAATTTTATTTAAAAATCTCACTTCCGTATTCAAAAAGGGAGGGCAGCAAAAAGCAAGTAACTAGAGGCTGATTAACTGAACATCTATTGTTAGAAAAATATTGGATTCAATGATTAAGAAAGTCAATCACAGAACATTAGGAAATTTATAATCTCATCAAGCATATTGCACTGCTTCACAAAAGGAAAATCACATCAGAATAGTTTTTTGAGGATCTCTCAACCAGAATGGATACCATACAAAAAAAAGTGTCATACAATAAGAAAGTCCATGGTGTTTAAGGTAGTATATTGGTTTGAATAGAGAATCGGCTCATGGGCAAGAAACAGGAGTGGGAGAAGGGGTTCTTCAGATTGGCGACCTTCTGCCAAAACGGTTTACAGGGATCATGTTTGAATCAGAACAGTTTACAATATATATTAATGACTTGGAGGAGGGAAGTGAATGTACCAGAGCCAAATCTGGTTAAGATAGCACAAAAACAAGTGGAAAGGCAGGTTCATGGAAGGACACAAACTCCTTACAAAGAGATATCGATAGGCAAAAAGTTGTCAAATGGCTTTTGGTGTGGACAAATGTAAACTTGTTCATTTTGGAAGGGAGAACTAAACAACAACATTATTTAAATGGAAAGAAAGTGCAGAAAGCTGCAAACCAAAGGGACTCAATACTATTTAAATCGGCAGCAGTTCAGAGAAGGTTCACTCAGATAATCTCTGGAATGGAGGGATTGTCTTATGGGCAAAGGTTAAACAGGTTGGGATTCTACTCATTGAACATTAGAAGAATAAAGGTTTGATCTCATTGACACATAGGATTCTTAAGGTGCTTGACAGGGTAAATCCAGAGAGGATGTTTCCCCTCATTGCAGAGTCTTGGACCAGAGGGAAGAGTCTCAGAATGAAAGAGTGTCAATTTAGGACCATGATGAGGTGGAATTTATTCTCTCAGGCGGGTCGTGAATCTTTGGAACCCTTGGCTCCACAGAGCTGTGTGGGTAAACTTCTTGTGTATATTTGAGGTGGAGATAGATAGATTCTTGATCATTAAGGGAATCAAGGGTTATGGGGACAAAGGGTAGGAATGTGGACATGAGGAATGTCTGATCAGCCATGATCCTAATCAATGGCTGAGCATGCTTGAGGGATTTACGGCATTCCTCTATACTCATTTAAGGTCTTTGGACCTCCCATGGAGTGATTCATGGGCAAGGCCTCCTGTTTCAAATCTGCCCAGGAATCCTTGGACCCAGAAGTGGAGAAGATAGTCAACACTGCACTGACTCAGTGTTTCAGGTGTATTCTGATAAACATCTAGGAGACACTTTGAACCTTAATGTGAGAGGGGCAAGATGGACGAGTGCTTTAGGTAAGTTGGTTCTGGATGGTTGGCAGATATGTGCAGTGCAGCAAGCATGTGTCAGTTTAGTACTTACCAAACAGTTGGAACCCACAAGAACCCACTTTAAAGGGACTTTTCTTTAGGTGTTCCAGACACAGGGAACTGCCCTTTGGAATTTTCCATTTCTTCAGTAATTCCCTTGGATTCAGCTAAATTGGGATTTCTGCATGGACCCGACTTGACAGCAACTCTAGCCCCCACGCTGTTGCAATGATTATTTGACCATCAAAATACCTAGGCCAGCAAGTCTGCTGGGAAGACGATTTCTTTCTCTGCACACATTTCCAGTTTTGTTGCCAAAAGTAATCACAGGAAAACTATTCCCTCTTTCATTACATAAATCAAATCACTTTCTACAACTGCAATGATCCAAAGAGGCATCTTCTCCAACCACTAAGTACATTTTGATTTTTCATTTCAGTTCTGACGACACGTTGGTATTTTGGATGCAATCTGACTTTTCCATCTCCAGGTGTGACTCACCAGCCATGCATTCCCCAAAAACATTTCTGGGCCTTTGTTTCACCGATCGTGTATCAACTCATTCTGCCCCTCCTTCTTAATCATCAAGCACACATTTTTTGCCTCATCGCACAAACACACGTGAGAAGGGAAGATAACCTCTGTTTATTCCATATGAGCTGGGTGGTGAAATATCATGAAGTTGTGAAATGTAGAAATAATCTTCCAAGTCTTTTGGTGGGTCATATTTCAATATCATCATCAATAAATGCATGCTTAACACCCTTCTGGTTTGACTGACAAAACAAGTCGGTGTTGTGAGATTTACTCTGTTCAGCTGAATGTTGGTAAAGACAGATCATTTTACCTTATTAAAGTGTTCACTGATCTGGAATATAGTGCAGTGAGCAGCACAGTAATTCTTTGGCGAATCACAAAAGAGTTTTACATCTGAAAGGGGTGGAATCTCTTCTTGTAACCAAAGGCTGCCAGAATCTGACTAAATATTCCACAAGATTGGAAGGTGTCCCACCTGTTGCAGAGATTTTACTACTTTGCTACTTGTTTAATCTTCATTCTTCGAAATGATTTGAAGAGTGCATCAAGAAAGCATTGATCACCTCATATAGTGAAATGCTTTGTTTCTACACTGCTAATGAACAGGCAACACCCTAGATTGTTAGTCAGTTTTAGCAGTTAAGCATGTGGGACTTTATAATGAGGTTAAGTTAGACTCTTAAAATGCATGACAAAGATGAATATTGTGGATTGTTGGGGGACACAGAGACACAGAGACACGTTCATGTGAGGTGCCAGTGTTGGAATGGGGTGGACAAAGTCAGAAGTTGCATGACACCAGGCTATGGTCCAACATGTTGTTTATTTGAAATCACAAGCTTTTGGAGCATTGTCACTTCACCTGACAAAGGAGCAAATAAATTACTGTCCTGGAGAAGAAGCTGGAGCAGAATAAATTGTTTTTGTAGTAACAACTAAATAGTTTAAAAAGTGGATCATTATTCAGTAACAGATGTTGAGATTTAAAGGAATAAGGAGTCACCAAAGTGAGCCATGCTAATAAAAAAGTCTGTTCTATTCAGACAGAGAATATCAGAACAACTTTAAACAGACATTGGAAGATTTGACCTGATGTAAAAAAGGAAAGTCAGGAGGGCCTTGACACTTGATCTTGCATTGCAGCCAGTCAGATTTGACCTGATGTAAAAAAGGAAAGTCAGGAGGGCCTTGACACTTGATCTTGCATTGCAGCCAGTCAGAACTGTGACAAAGTAGTAATGTGTCATGTCACACATTTCAATTGATTTGTGCAATTATTACAGAAATACCATTTCTTTAAGTTGGTGTATTAGCTGTTAAATGGTGTTTGTTCAATATTGATCTTAGTTCACTGTTTTTAAAATAGTAAAAGCCTTAAAATAAGAAACTGCCAAAGGTGAGAGATCAGTCAGGAACTGGGAAGACCTTTTTTTTTTACAATAAAAAACAAACAATACAAAATTGAATTCTGCAGAGACTTGAATGTGCAATAAAAGTTGCATGGCAGAATGCAACACAGATAGCTGCCTGATGTTGAGACCCACACAAAAAGACTTTTTGTTGCCTCAGACGAAGTCCAGTTCTTTCACCCACTCAAGACAGTCTAAATGTCAATGATTCAGATTTTGCTGTTACCAATAAAGGAACTGCACTCACTATTACTGACATTGGTTAAAAACAAAAAACATGCAAAGCTGTACAGGTCTCGAGAGTCAGCAACATGAATTTTAACACCAAATTGAATTTGGCACCTTCTACAGGAGGATTGTGGGATCCAGAGACAGTAAATATAAGGACATGATTTGCTTACACATTGTAGAATTTTTAGTCAAAAACAGAAAATGAAAAAGCAAAATAAATAGGATTTTATTCAGACAGACAAAGAAAGATTGGAGCATCCTCATGTGGTTTGGGGTTCCCCTCACTAACCTTTTAGAAAATTAAAACAAAAAAATCCAAAAGCAGTCAGGCCACCTCTGCAGGTTTTTAAGGGGAGGTTACAGGAGGTTTCTAGTTGCACCTACACCCAGGCTGAAAAGGCCTGGAGGCTTGACTGAAAACAGCCATCTCACTTCCTGAACTGTTACTGGAAACAAACATCTATTGGAGCAGCAGCAGGCCATTCAGCCCCTCAAACTTGCTCTGCCATTCATTATGATCATGAGATGAAGAAGTCAATGTTTTGGGTGTAACCCTTCTTCAGGGCTGGGGGTGGGTGTAGGGGGAGCTGCAAATAAAGGGGGTGGCAGGGCAGGGGATAGGTGAAGACAGGTAGAGGGTATGACCTGGTTGGTCAAATGGAAGGAATGAATCTGAATGAATGAATCTGCAACTCTCCCCACACCAACCCCCAGTCCTGAAGAAAATTTACACCCGAAACGTTGCCTTCTCCACCTCCTGATGCTGCCTGACCTGCTGTGATCTTCCAGCCTCCTGCCTGTCTCCTTTGGATTCCAGCATCTGCAGTTTTTGTCTCGAATTCTTTACGGTCATGGCTGATCATACAGCTCAATATCCTAATCCCACCCTCCCCCCTTAGCCCTTGATCCAGTTAGCTGCAAAAATTACATCTACCTCTTTTGAAAACACAATGTTTTGGCCCAATCATTTTGAGGTAGTGAATTCCACAAGCTCATCGGGATAAAGAAATTTCTCCCCGCTCAGTCCTGAAAGGTTTATCCTTTATCCTTAAACTATGACCTTTGGTTCTGGACTACCCCATCATGGGGAACATCCTTCCTGAATATTACTCATCTACTCCTGTTTGGATTTTATAGGCTCCTCCAAGAGATTCTCCCCTCCTTCCTCCATTCCTCTAAATTCCATTCAGTTCAATCCCTAATCAACTCAATCTCTCCTCATACGTTAGTCCTGCCAATCCAGGAATCCACCTGGCTCCCACCTCACGGAGTTACACCCTCAAAGAATTGCAATAGATTTGTCAACCACTGTCTCCCTTTTGTAAATCCGTGCAGTCTCTGATTCTACAACTGTTTAAGTGCTCTGCTGTAAAATGCTTGATAATGGACTCGATATCCATGCAGTGAAATTACCTCCTGTCCTATTAGCAAACGGAAGGCTAACCGGTAAAATCCAATAGCCTCCTTTGGCTGATTTAATTCAGAAACTGAATACATTGCCTGGAGGCGGCAGGTAGGTCTGCTCAGCTCCAGACACACCCCTCAAAGTGATCACAGTGAGGACAGAAACAGGTATTGCTTATTTCAGAACTCATCCAAATCTGCCCTATTACTCAGATTTAGAAAGCATGGCCTGTATTTTTCTTTAGAAACCATGGTGGTGACTTCATGGACCTTTAACAATGCTGGAGTGAATAGGATCCAATTATGCCAAATCTCACTTTCACAGGAGGGGAGCCTGAACTCACTGTGTTCAAATATTTCCATGTTTTCTGTGCCAAGGGTCAAACTCATCCTGTGATGCAGGAGTCTTAAATTGTGAGATATAAATCCTCACAGGGCCAATAGGATACATAGAATTGTCAAACTAGTTAAATCCCCAAAGCTTCAAAATTCTTTATAAACTTTTATATCAGGAAGATCTGAAACCTAACTTTAACTATTTATAATAGCTGTTTTACACAAAGAATGATTATGTCATAGTTAATCATTGGCTTCATTACAGAGTTTACAATAACCTGGAGACTGGGGGTGGCAGAGAGAGGTGGGGGATTGACGAATTCTCAGTTCAATTGAAAAGATCAATACTAAAAACAAAATGCAGGAGAAACTCAGTATGTCTGGCAGCATCTGTGGAGAGAAAGCAGAATTTCACTAAGGCATTTCATAAGATCCCCCATGGTAGTCTATTGCACAAAATACGGATGCATGGGATTGAACGGTTTGGATCAGAAATTGGTCAGCTGAAAGAAGACAGAGGGCTGTGGTTGATGGGAAATACTCATCCTGAATAACATGAATGCAGAGTAACATGAATGCAGAGTACTAGGCGAATGGTAAGATTCTTGGGAGTGTAGATGAGCAGAGAGTCTCAGTGTCCAGGTACCTAGATCCCCAAAAGTTGTCACCCAGGTGGATAGGGTTGTTAAGGCATACAATGTGTTTGCCGTTATTGATAGAGGGATTAAGTTTCGGAACCATAAGGTCATGTTGCAGCTATGCAAAACTCTGGTAAGGCCACACTTGGAGTATTGCATATAGTTCTGGTCACCACATTATAGGAAGGATGTGGAAGTTTTGAAAAAGGTTCAGAGGAGATTTATTAGGATGTTGCTTGGTATGGAGGGAAGGTGTTATGAGGAAAGGCTGAGGGACTTGAGGCTGCTACATTCAAGAGAAGGTTGAGAAGTGACTTAATTGTCACAAAAGATTAACAGAGGGTTAGGTAGTGTGGAGAGTGAGAGGCCTTTTCCTCAGTGATGGCTAGCATGAGGGGACATAGCTTTAAATAGAGGGGTGATAGATATCAGAAATATCAGGAGGTAGTTTCTTTTCTCAGAGTAGTAGGAACGTGGAATTCACTGCCTCCAACAGCAGCAGACTCACCAACTTGAAGGGCATTTAAATGATAGGCATATGGACAAGAATGTAATAGTGTAGGTTAGATGGGCTTCAGATTGGTTTTACAGGTGGGCACAACCTGTACTGCACTTTAATGTTTTATGTTCGGAGTTAATGCTGAGTCCAGTGAGATTCCATCAGAACTGATAGCAGCTAGAACAAAGTGGTATGTATGTGGAAGGTGAGGTGGGGGCGATGAGATGGAGAAGACAACAAAGATGGGGCCCAAATCAGAGAGGCTGTATTATGATTAATGGTTTTTAAACTGGGATTATAAATACAGGCTTGTTGTTTCAATAAGTGGCTAACAGTTGAGGAACTATTAAAATTTTGAATGGGTTCTGATGGACATAAGTTTGTTATAGTGTGAAGGCAAGAAATTTATTTTGGTTTATTTGAACATTGGCAAATTTCTAGACCAATGACAGATGCTGGGTGTGTTGCGAAGGCAAAAAGGTGGGGGGTTGGGGTGCATGGGCTGGCACAATTGAAATATCAAGAATGGGGCAATGGATTGGCTTGGGAGGGTGGAAGGACAGTGGGCAGAAAGGAAAGGAAGGTTGAGAAGGTTATAGGGAGCCTCATATTTAAACAAAACAACAGGGTCAAAGTCCGAGAGAAGAAAGGTGTGCCTTTTAAATAGCCTGCTTTGGCACTCAGCCACTCCTGCCCATCTCTGATCTATATTTGAGGGTATTGGATCCCCTGCCTCAAAGCAAAATAAAAAAAAATTGTTGTTTGGGGAACTTGCCTTACTTTTGCCAAAATTCCATCCCAGTCCTTTGGGAAAGAACAGCTATGGGAGTCAGAAGCTGCCTGATTTAAGCTACCCATCTTGGGAACAAAAATCTGACCTTATAGATCTGAAAAGGAAGTTCAAGGATTAGATCCATTCTATATTTTTTGACAAATTAGCATTAAACAAGACACAAGATAAAAGATTATTATATCACAAATATATTATTCTAAACTGATGTACAACAATATCCATGTATTGTTCCATCAAGGTGGAATTTAGTTGGGCACCATTCAATTGTGTGACAATAAAATGAGCACCACTCATTGCAATTGTGTGCAATCAAGGAGCAAAAGGTGCAGCTTCATATGTTTGAGGTGACTTTTCTGGTGTGTATTTGAGAATATATATTCTCCTCCTCTGCTTTTCAATGCATTGGCTTTTTAACTGAAAACTGTACATATTGACATGAGATTGAAGGCTGAGAGTGGGCAGTTTACATTTACCAATTAATATTCAAATAAATCTCTGGCAGGTGATGTTGTAGTCCTCTTCCAGCACAAGACCCCTTTAAGTAAGGTGATGATGCCAGTGTTACACATCATGGCTAATGTTTATTAAAATTATCAAATTCAGAATGATATTGTAATAAAGTCACAAGGTTAATTCAATGAAGCCTTGGGACACAAAAGGACACTTTGTTGTTCATGGGATTTTGAAAGGAAAACGCAGGTAAACATCCTGTCAATGTCAAATTTACCCGTTTAAAAATGAGTATGTCACCAGGTCAATGATTTCAAATAGCTTGAATAATCTATAACTCGGTAACTATTTTCAAGTCCATGGTAAGTCAAAGTTTATTGTGATTAGTCCAGTTGTCAATCAACTATTTTCATACTTCTTATTCAGCACAAAAATCTCCAGTTTATCACATGGAAGTACTTTGAGAAAAAAAAAAGTTTGTGCAAAGGTTTCACCTATATTTCCATCATTCTGCTCGCAGATGCTGCCTGACCCATAGAACACACCCACACAGATCAATTTGCAACATTTCTTTTTTGAATAACTTTCTTTGGGAAGTACACAGGGACCAGAGTTTGATTCCAGCCTCAGGTGACTGTGTGGAGTCTGCATGTTCTCCCCACATCTGCATTGGTTTCCTCCAAGTGCTCCGATTTCCTCCCACTGTCCAAAGATGTTAGGTGGATTGGCCACGCTAAATTGCCCCTTATGTCCAGGGACGTGCAAGCTAAGTGGGTTAGCTATGGGAAATGCAGGGTTACAGGGATAGAGTGGGGAGCTGGGTCTTGGTGGGATGCTCTTTGAAGGATCAGTGCAGACTCCGTAGCCGAATGGCCTCTATCTGCACCGTAGGGATTCTATGCATTGACTGGTTGCACTCTATTCTGAGAGGAATGAGGAGGTTGCTGTACAGAGTCAACGTGATCTGAATGGCTGCCTGCTCTATAATTACATTAAGTCCTTATTAATAAATGGCACCCTGCAAAAAACTTAGGTCATTTCCATTTCGATAAAATAATAAAAATCGAGTTGATGAGATGGTCACAAAAATAAAACGGTGTAGACTGGGAAGTATGCACGAAGACCAAACATTGTTAAAATGTAACTGATGATTTGCCAAACTGGGCCAATAAGCATGTGCAAATAGTACCAAGTGTTAGAAACACCAATTGTAGTTTGTTTTTGCAATGTGTCATTATCTTCTGGAAAACATTTATTTTAGTATATTTCTTTGCCAAAAAAAAACAAACAAAAATGCCGACACTAAAAGACTGTTGAACATAACTGACGATGTAACCCCCACTACGGCAACTGTTTAAGATTCAATGTCATTTGCTTCTAGAGTGTTCAAAATAAAACTTGGATTAGCTCGACCACACAGGATGGATGCATGAATCTAAGTCACTGACCTGTCTAGCCCGAAGATTATTTAGTTGTACCATATACTGTTGGGGGTCATTGTGAAGATTGACGTTATTCAGCTCCATCATCACTTGGGTTACTTCCTTATCTGCATAGAAGAATTGAGCCAATGGATGTGGGTTGGACCTCTGAAAATATGGAAAATATTAGTGTCAGAACAGAAAAATGGTGAAAGGAGATTATCTCACCACAACAACCTGTTGTAGTGCATGAAGAAACAAGTAAACTTTAACACTGATCCATAGCAATAAGATCCGGACTCTTCAGTGACCAACCAATAATTACAGTCTCATCTCAGAATTCATCTTGCAGTGGAGCTAAATGTTGTGAATAAAGTGGAATAGTTGGGGAATTATCTGCATACATGCATACTCCAAATAACAAGCCAACAGAAAAGTTGTAACTTGATCTAAAGTTTAAGTAGAGCTCTTAATCTTATTCCAAGATATTAATTTACATTCATGAGACTGCCGGATGGTACATTGCCTCCTGGTTGCTAGCGTCAGAGACCTCGCAGATTGAGTCTGCAGAATTTTTAAGGGGGAGGGTGAGCAGCCAAAAGTCGTGGTACACATCAGTACCAATGACATAGCTATAAAAAGGGATAAGGACCTGAAATATATGAATACAGGGAATTAGGTTGGAAGCAAGACAGTAGTAATCTCAGGATTGCTACCAGTGCCATGGGCTAGTGAGGCTAGGAGCAGAGAGCAAGCTGGTGTACAAGGGAGACCTTCAGATATATGGACCATTGGGATACCTTCTGGGGAAGGTGGGACCTGTACAAGGAAAATGGGTTGCACCTGAACTGGAGGGGCATCAATTTCCTGGGTAGGAGGTTTGCTAGAGCTCTTCAGGAGGGTTTAAACTAGTTTGGCAGGGGAATGGGAACTGGACTAATGGATCAGAGGATGGAGTAGCTGGTGAATAGGAAGTTATCCAGGGCAGGGAGTCTGTGAGGAATGGTAGTCAGTTAATGGGGAAAGTTGCAGTTGGTGTGATGGGTTGAAGTGTATCTATTTTAATGCAAGAGGTGTCAGGAATAAAAGGTTGATGATCTTAGAGCATGGATCTCTACTTGGAACGATGATGTTGTGGCCATTATAGAGACTTGGATATCATAGGAGCTGGAACAGTTGTTGGATATTCTGGGGTTTGGATTTTTCTAAAGGAACAGGGGGAGCAGGTAAAACGAGGTGGGGGAGTAGTTTTGCTAATCACAGATAGTAGCATGACTGCAGAAAGGGAGGTCTCAAGGAGGGTTTGTCTACAGAGTCTGTATGGATGGAAGGCAGAAACAGGAAAGGAGCAATCACTTTATTGGGAGGTTTCTACAGGGTCCCCCAATAGAACAGAGACAGAGACAGAGACAGAGACACGGAGGAGCAGATTTTGGAAAGGTGCAGAAGCAACAGGATTGTTGTTGTGGAGGACTTCAACTTGTCTAATATTGATTGGAACCTGCTTAGTGCAAATAGTTTGGATGGAGCAGATTTTGTCAGGTGTGTCCAGGAAGGATTCCTGACTCAATATGTAGGTAGGCCAACCAGAGCGGAGGCCGTATTGGACTTGGTCCTTGGCAACAAACCAGGCCAGGTGTCAAATCTCTTGGTGGGAGAGCATCTCTGTGATAATGATCACAACTCTATTACCTTTACTATAGTCATGGAGAGGGATAAGAGCAGTCAGTATCACAAAGTATGTTATTTGGGGAAAGGGGAATTACAATGCTATTAGGCAGGAGCTGGGCACCTAAATTGGGGATCAGGTGTTCAGGAAAACACAGGAAAAAACTTCAAGGTTGTTTAGGGAGCACTTGCGAGTGCTGGATAGGTTTGTCCCACTGAGTCAAGGATGGGATGGTAGGTTGAGCAAAAAACTTGGATGACAAGAGATGAAGAACATCTAATCAAGAGAAAGAAAGAAGCTTGCTTGAGGCGGCAAGGATCGAAAAAGGGCTCTAGATGGTTACAAGGGAGACCGGAAGGAAATGAAGAATGGACTTAGGAGAGCTAGCAGGGGGATATGAAAAAGCTTCAGCAGGTAGGATTAAGGAAAACCCTCAGGCATTCTCTACTTGTGAGGAACAAGAGGATGGCAGGGCTGATCAGAGGTAGTGGAGGGGACTTGTGCCTGAAGTTGGTGGTGGTAGGGGAGGTCCTTAAATGAATACTTTGCTTCAGTATTCACGAGAGAGAGGGACCCTGTCATTTGAGAGGAGAGCATGAAACAGGCTAATATGCTCAAACAGGTTTAATGTTAAGAAGGAGGATACGCTGTAAATTGAAAAACGGATAGATAAATCCCCTGGTCCAGACGAGATGTACCCAAGGTTACTACAGGAAGTGAGGGAAGAGATTGCTGCGCCTTCGGTGATGATCTTCACATCCTCGTTGTCCAGTGGAGCAGTACCAGATGATTGGAGTGTGGCAAATGTTATTCCTTGTTCAAGAAAGGGAATAGGGATAATCCTGGGAATGACAAACCAGTCAGTTCTATATTGGTGTGAGCAAATTAGAGAGGATTCTGAGAAACAGGATGCATGATCATTTGTAGTTTGATTACAGATAGTCAACATGTCTTTGTGAGGGGCACATCATGCCTCACAAGTTTTACTGAATTCTTTAAGGAAGTGACAAAACACATCAACTAGAGTGGTGGATGTGATGTATATGGATTTTAGCAAGGCGTTTGATAAGGTTCCCCATGGTAGGCTCATGCAACAAGTAAGGTGGCATGGGCTACAGGGAAATTTGGCTGGCTGGATACAGAATTGGCTGGCCCATAGAAGGCAGAATGGTAATATATGGTAAGCATTCAGCCTAGAGCTCAATGACCAGTGGTGTTCCTCAGGGATCTGTTCTGGACCTCTGCTCTGGTGACTTTTATGAACGACTTGAATGAGGAAGTGGAAGGGTGGGTTAGTAAGTTTGCTGATGACATGACAGTTGGAGGAGTTCTGGATAGTTTGAACAGCTGTTCTAAGTTGCAACAGGACATGGACAGGATGAAGAACTGTGCTGAGACGTGGCAGATGGAGTTCAACCTGGATAAATGTTAAGTGATTTATTTTGGAAGGTTGAATTTGAATGCAGAATACAGGGATAAATGCAGGATTCTTGGCAGTGTGGAGGAACAGCAGGGTCTTGGGGTCCACATCCAGAGATCCAACAAAGTTGCCACCCAAGTTGATAGGGTTGTGAAGAAGGGGTATGGTGTGTTGGCTTTTATGAGCAGGAGGATTGATTTTAAGAGCTGCAAGGTTATGCTGCAGCTACATAAAGTCCTGATTAGGCCACACTTGGAATATTGCATTTAGCTCTGGTCACCTCATTCTAGGAAGGATGTGGAAGCTTGAGAGGGTGCAGAGGAGATTTACCAGGATGCTGCCTGGACTGGAGGGCTTGTCTAATAAATAAAAGCTTGAGAGAGCTAGGACTTTTCTCACTGGATTGAAGGATGAGAGGTGACTTGATAGAGGTGTACAGGATGAGGAGAAGCACAGATAGAGTAGATAGCCAGAGAGTTTTTGCAAAGGCAGAAATGGTGATCACGAAGGGCATAATTTTAAAAGGTGATTGGACGAAGGTTTAGGAGAGATGTCAGCAGTAGGTTCTTTACTCAGAGTGGTGGGTGCGTGGAGTGCACTGCCAGTGGTGGTAGTAGAGTCAGATGCATTAGGGACATTTAAGTGACCCTTGGATAGGCCCATGGATGATAGTAAAATGAAGGGCATGTAGGTTTGTTTAATCTTAGAGTAGGACAAAAAGGTTGGCACAACATCCAGGACTGAAGGGCCCATACTGTGCTGTACTGTTCTACATTTTTAATAAAAAAGGTGCATTATTCACTACCATCCAATTATTTCTTCTTTGGAAGCAAACTGAAAATTGAAAAGCCATTCCTTGTGTGGAAACTAAATCTATAATGTGAAACACCACGCCTGTTCAAAAGTTTGTTTCAGCAAATAGAAAAGTAGAGGATATTAATTTATACTTTATTACTAATGCTCAGGTAAAACAAGACTAACCAAATTAAGGAAACATGATGGCAATCTTACGAAAGCAAATAAATCAGCACTGGAGTTTATACATTATATGGATCGCGATCTTAGATAATTGAAGATTCCTTCAAATACCTTATCCCTTACTCTCAAAGGTGCGAATAAACTTCCCATCAAATTTTTCTAACAAAAATTGATTAAAACATTGATTGTTTTACTCAAGTGATTCCCTGGAGAAAAAAAAAGAATCAACAAGTGCAGTTAATTTTAAATGTTGAAAGAATCAAAACTGATCTTAATTTTCAAGTTTCTTTCTAAAACAGTTTTAACTTATTTCCAGATCCTCAATATTTCAACTGAGCTCAATGGTGGCACACATTAGAGTGTCTGGAGGTTGTGGGTTCAGATTTACTCCCATGGCTACAGTACACAATCAATGCTGAAACTCCACTGAGTACTGGAGGGAACATTACCTTTCTGATCAGATTTTCAATCATCTTAATGCTACTAGGGATTTTATCCCACCCATTTGCCAGAGTCACAAGTGTGCTATGTAAAATTCCATAATTGGTCACCAAGTGCTTGAGATTTCTTGAAGCATGAAGAGCGTTATATTAATTCAAACATTTTGTTGAACTTGGGTAGATACATTTTTAGCAATGCTGTGACATTATTCTATGATCCATTTTATACACTGGATTAGATAATTTTGGAAATAAAAGATCACAACTTTAATATAAATTTAATGGAGTTTAAATTTAGATAAATGTGAGGTGCTGCATTTTGGGAAAGCAAATCTTAGCAGGACTTCTACACTTAATGGTCAGGTCCAAGGGAGTATTGTTGAACAAAGAGACCTTGGAATGCAAGTTCATAGCTCCCTTGAAAGTGGAGTTGCAGGTAGATAGGATAGTGAGGAAGGCGTTTGGTATGCTTTCCTTTATTGGTCAGAGTATTGAGTACAGGGGTTGGGAGGTCATGTTGCGGCTGTACAGGACATTGGTTCGGCCACTGTTGGAATATTGTGTGCAATTCGTGTCCTTCCTATCGGAAGGATGTTGTGAACCTCGAAAGAGTTCAGAAAAGATTTACAAGGATGTTGCCAGGGTTGAGGATTTGAGCTACAGGGAGAGGTTGAATAGGCTGGGGTGGTTTTCCCTGGAGCAGAGGCTGAGGGGTGACCTTATCGAGGTTTATAAAATCATGGAGGGGCATGGATAGGATAAGTAGACAAAGTTTTTCCCCTGGGATGGGGAGTCCAGAACTAGAGGGCATAGATTTAGGATAAGAGGGGAAAGGGTTAAAATGGGAGCTAAGGGGCAACTTTCTCAAGCAGAGGGTGGTATGTGCATGGAATGCTCTGCCAGAGCAAGTGGTGGAGGCTGGTACAATTGCAACATTTAAAAAGCAAATGGATGGGTATATGAATAGGAAGGGTTTGGAGGGATATGGACCAAGTGCTGGCAAATGGGACTAGATTAGGTTAGGATATCTGGTTGGCATGAATGAGTCAGACTGAATGGTCTATTTATGTGCTGTACATCTCTATGGGTCCATAATATTTGTTCTCAATGCAAACATCAAAATGGTCAGTATAAATAATACAAGGACACTCTGAAGAGGGTGGTGTGTCCATTCTACATTGCACACCACTTTTCTAGCGAAAACACCGTAGCTGACTGGTGCACGTAGAAGCCAGTGCTTAAATTTGGTTTGGGGCACTTTAGGTCATCTACATCAAAATTAGCAGCATCAAACATGCCTAGAGGAATGCCAGGAGTTGCACAAGTTCTCTCTCACACTGTGACAACACAAACTGCCATGACTCTGGATGTCCATGCCATTCTCTCAGACTCCATGCTGAGAGCAGCTTCAGAGGACAGCAGTTTAGACATGCTTAAATAATGAGGCATCTACTTCCTTGCTCTTGAAATATACACATCCATGAAACACCACAAGAATTTCACAGTTCTGAACAAGTTTTTAAAAAGGTAAAGAACCACCACCTACAGACAGGAGTACAAAATATACTGCATGTGTGTTTTTGGAAACAGCTTTGGTCTATCAACATTTCCAAATTACATTGAAACATACCTGTTTGTATCAAACTGAAAAAAAAATACAGCTTGCTTGGTTTCAAGTATCGTTATGAAAACATTGCTATATTTTCCAACTCAAACCAAAACTGGTTCAATGTAATGGCTAAGAGCCCCAGATAACAATCAATCATTTAAGAAACATACTACACAATTCACAATAACCCATCACCTTTCCCTTACTTACATTTCCAAAATCTTAATAGTTCACGACCATTGTGTAATAGAAGTGCTAATAATGACGTTAGCATAATCCTATTGAGAAAATAAGGGCATGAGGACTAATGGGAGGAGATTATACAATTATAAAGAAAATGAAAGCTAAATGCTTGAAGTCTAAACATTAGGAACAGCTGCAAATATATATTGTCTTGGTCACTGATCAGAAACTGAAAATTACATTTGCATTTCCATAGATCAAACAGAGGCGCCAACACCTGCTTTAACTAAAAGCATGGACCAAACAGATTTCATACAAGATCTCAGTAAATGAATGTGGACTGACAGCTAACATGACAAAAGATTAATCTAAACATGGAAACCACAAGTAGGCATGTCTTTTCGTTGGTGATATATACTTTGCTCTAATTATAGAGGCATAGTCAGATATATAGCAGGGAAACAGACCCTTCGGTCCAACTCGTCCATGCCAACCAGATATCCCAACCCAATCTAGTCCCACCTGCTTGCACCCAATGCTTATCCCTCCCTATTCATATACCCATCTAGATGCCTTTTAAATGTTGCAACTGTACCAGTCTCCACCACTTACTCTGGCAGCTCATTCCATACATATACCACCCTCTGCATGAAAATGTTGTCCTTTAGGTCTCTTATATCTTCCCCTTCTCACCCTATACCTATGCTCTATTGTTCTGGACTCCCCACCCCAGTGAAAAGACTGCCTATTTATCTTATCCATGTCCCTCAGGATTTTGTAAGCTTCTAGAAGGTCACCCCTCAGCCTCCGACGCTCCAGGGAAAACAGCCCCCCAGCCTGTTCAGCCTCTCCCAAATCCTCCAACCCTGGCAACTCGCTTGTAAATCTTTTCTGAACCCTTTCAAGTTTCACAACATCTTTCCGATAGGAAGGAGACCAGAATTGCACACAATATTCCAACAGTGGCCTAACCAATGTCCTGTGCATCATGACCTCCCAACTCCTGTACTCAATACTGACCAATAAAGGAAAGCATACCAAATGCCATCTTCACTATCCTATCTACCTGCGACTCCACTTTCAAGGAGCTATGAACCTGCACTCCAAGGTCTCTTTGTTCAGCAATAATCCCTTGGACCTTACCATTAAGTGTATAAGTCCTGCTAAGATTTGCTTTCCCAAAATGCAACACCTCATTTATCTAAATTAAACTTCTCTGCCAGTTCTCAGCCCATTGGCACATCTGATCAAGATCCCATTGTAATCCAAGGTAACCTTCTTCATTGCCCACTACACCTCCAATTTTGGAGTCTTCTGTTAACTTACTAATTGTACATCTTATGCTTGCATCCAAATCATTTATATAAATGACAAAAAGTAGAGTACCCAGCACCGATCCTTGTGGCACTCCACTGGTCACAGGCCTCCAGTCTGAAAAACAACCCTCCTCCACCACCCTCTTTTCTACACCTGATCAGGTCCTGGGGATTTATCCATTTTTATGCATTTCAAGACATCCAGCACTTCCTCCTCTAATGTGGACATTTTTCAAGATGTCCCCATCTATTCCCCTACATTCTATATCTCCCATGTCCTTTTCCAAAGTATATACTGATGCGAAATACTTGTTTAGTATCTACCCCATCTCCTGCAGCTCCACACAAAGACTGCCTTGCTGATCTTCGAAGGGACCCTACTCTCTCCCTCGTTACCCTTTTGTCCTTAATGCATTTGTAAAAACTCTTTGGATTCTCCTTAATCCTATTTGCCAAAGCTATCTCATGTCCCCTTTTTGCTCTCCTGATTTCTCTCAAAATTACTCCTACTGCCTTTATACTCTAAAAATTCACCCAATTTTTCCCATCTATACCTGACATATGCTCCCTTTTTCTTAAGAAAACCCTCAATTTCTTTAGTCATCCAGCATTCCCTATACCTACCAGCCTTTCCTTTCACCCTGACAGGAATATACTTTCTCTGGATTCTTATTATCTCCTCATTTCTGAAAGCTTCCCATTTTCCAGCTGTCCCTTTACCTGTGAACATCTGCTCCCAATCAGCTTTTGAAAGTTCTTGCCTAATACTGTCAAAATTGGCCTTTCTCCAATTTAGAACTTTACCTTTTAGTGATGGAAAAGAATAGACCAGATCTATTTTGAAACTAAAACATGTAATCAAGTAACCAGGCTTGATACACTCACTGCTTAGTGCAATCTCCAATTCAACCGCGATTAGGAGGTGGCTTTGCAAAACAATTGTGCTCCATTTTAACCTGGGCTTCCCCTCGATTTAATCCTTGAGCTGCTTCTCATTTCTGCTGTAATCTCTCACTGTAGCCAGTGTTTAATAAAAGCTTCAGTCAATGTCACATTTTTCTCTTGGATTCTGGAGTCCTCTGGTCTATTCATTCTCGTAATTTAACACCTGCATGTTCCACTTCTTTACAGCAACGTGCAAGTGGCCGGGGAAAACCAGCTTTTCAATATTTTGGGAAGGGAGAAGGAACACTGATGTTAAAAACTTTTGTTGGAATATAAGTCCCAGCTGAAGGAGCAAAATGTTTAATGAAACCTTGAATACCACAAGCTGGACCAGTCACTGCAGGAGCTAATACGTTCACCCTGTTTGTACATTTGTAGCAGCAAACACCCTTGGGTGAGCCTTTCAGCATTTTGGTTATTTGCAGGGCTTTTAAAAAAAAAGTGTTATTTTCATTGTCTTACAGTCTTTTGAAAAAAAAAAGTCCCATATTTTCCTTTAAATCAATTCATTCAGCAGCTCCACTTACTATCTTTGAGAGGATCGTCAATTATTGGTTCTCTTTTTCCCCAACTTACTAAAAATCTTTATTCACACTGGAGCTTTCAACTTGCAAATAAAAAAATCCTAAATCTGTAACCATGACTTTACTAATACCGGAGGGTGGGAGGGAGAGAGCAATAGACCGAGAACTAACTCCACATTAGTGAGTTTTCAATCAGTTGTACAACTGAGATTCAGGACTTGCCATGTCCATGGCTGGAAATGAACAATAAAGGATGTTTTGATTTGCTGCAATCAACTTCACAATGAAAGCTACAGATTAACCAAACCTGAGTGCGCAATACATGATCACTGGAGAAAGCTTCCTGGTTCACAGTCTAAATGTAGATTTGTGCTGATAGCCAGTGAAACAAAGTACTGGTCTGTTTTCCACAGGTTTTAAAAAGTAGGACTTGGAAACTCAGATTGGAAAAATTTCTAAACAACAAGAATTGTATGCCACAACAAATTGCCTGCAGTGCTTTAGAGGGTTTTCAGTGTGCTATGTCAAACAGGGAGATGAACAATTTAAGAATGTGAAAAGTTGTCCAGGTATATTTATTCAACAATGACTAAGATCTATTTTATTGTCTAGTGGCAAACGCTATCTTCTCAAAGTGATCAGAGAGTTCTAAACACTCTGCCCTTTTCTCAAAAGGGAAATCTGCATCATGTTAAATACTATTACATAACACTATGAACATTTCTGCGCTGGTGTATTATCTGACATAATACAGACGTACTATAATAACCTGTTTAACACCCTTAAAACACTCTCACCCTGTTGAAAATTTCAACTTCCTCTTCATGCAGGAATCTGTAAATACAGCCAAACAATTAAACATGAAAGCACCATCATCGCTTTAGCGGATTAAAGATGATAGAGTTCTGCATCCTTCATAATCAAGAACCTATTCATTTAAAAAGATAGGTATCTTCCAACCTCTCCTCACTTCATGATAGAAGTGTCAGTCCTCAGTGCTTGTGCTGTATACTGGTTGACTGACTATTTTGTTGAAAGACCTCAGAAGATAGAGATGGCAGTCATCAGAACTTGACACCCTTGGAAAATGAGAAACTGTCACATACTTGGAGAAAATTCACCCTTCCTAATAATGTGTCAAACAATTTTCCAAGCAGGCATGTAAAAAGACAACATTTCCCTTTCAGGTCTACATAGATGTTGTCGGACCTGATAGTTTGTTTTATTTTACATTTTCAGCATCTACAGAATTTTGGTTTTGTAGTCACTTTCCTTGCTATAACCACTAGCCCATACACAAGCTCAGAACCATAGTTAGATTTTAAGCAGATTTTTACATTCTGACAATGTTAATAACATACTCAATTTCTTATAGAACATAGAACAGTACAGCACAGAAGAGGCCCTTCAGCCCACGATGTTGTGCTGACCATTGATCCTTATGTATGCACCCTCACATTTCTGTGACCATATGCACGTCCATCCGTCTCTTAAATGTCCCCAATGACCCTGCTTCCACAACTGCTGCTGGCAACGCATTCCATGCTCTCACAACTCTGTGTAAAGAACCCGCCTCTGACATCCCCTCTATACTTTCCTCCAACCAGCTTAAAACTATGACCCCTCGTGTTAGCCATTTCTGCCCTGGGAAATAGTCTCTGGCTATCAACTCTATGCCTCTCATTATCTTGTATCCCTCAATTTAGGTCCCCTCTCCTCATCCTTTTCTCCAAATGAAAAGAGTCCAAGCTCAGTCAACCTCTCTTCATAAGATAAGCCCTACAGTCCAGGCAGCATCCTGGTAAACCTCCTCTGAACCCTCTCCAAAGTATCCACATCTTTTCTATAATAGGGCAACCAGAACTGGACGCAATATTCCAAGTGCGGTCTAACCAAAGTTTTATAGAGCTGCAACAAGATCTCACGACTCAAACTCAATCCCCCTGTTAATGAAAGCCAAAACACCATATGCTTTCTTAACAACCCTGTCCACTTGGGTAGCCATTTTAAGGGATGTACCTGCACACCAAGATCCCTCTGTTCGTCCACACTGCCAAGAATCCTATCCTTAATCCTGTACTTAGTTTTGAAATTCGACTTTCCAAAACACATCACCTCACATTTATCCAAGTTGAACTCCATCTGCCACCTCTCAGCCCATCTCTGCATCCTGTTGATGTCCCGCTGCAGCCTACAACAGCCCTCTATACTGTCAATGACACCTCCAAACTTCGTGTCATCTACAAACTTGCTGACTCATCCTTCAATCCCCTCATCCAAGTCATTAATAAAAATTACAAACAATAGAGGCCCAAGGACAGAGCCCTGTGAACACCACTCACCACAGACTTCCAGGCAGAATATTTTCCTTCTACTACCACTCGCTGTCTTCTGTTGGCCAGTCAATTCTGTATCCAGACAGCTAAGCTCCCCTGTATCCCATTCCTCCTGACCTTCTGAATGAGCCAACCATGGGGAACCTTATCAAATGCACCGAGGCAACAACTAACTCCCTCTTCAAGAGCAATGTACAGCAAAACAAAATGCTATGCCCAAATTGACATGTGACAAACTTTGGAAATGGAACTTCATCCAACTACTCCAACATATATAAACTCTCCAGGTCAGTTGACTAACAAGGACGGCAAGGGGAGCACGGTGGCATAGTGGTTAGCACTGCTGTCTCACAGCGCCAGAGATCAGTGTTCAATTCCCACCTCAGGTGACTGACTGTGTGGAGTTTGCACATTCTCCCAGTGTCTGCATGGGTTTCCTCCGGGTGCTCCAGTTTCCTCCCACAGTCCAAAGATGTGCAGGTTAGGTGAATTGGCCATGCTAAATTGCCTGTAGTGTTAAGTGATGGGGTAAATGGAGGGGAATGGTCTGGGGTGGGTGGCAGGTAGGTTGGTGTGGACTTGTTGGGCCAAAGGGCCTGTTTCTACACTAAGTAATCTAATGTAAGTAATGTAATCTAATCCAATGTAAGGAAGGGCTCCTTCACTGTTCCAGCATGGTTTCTTACCTCTTCTTACTGCAATCTGGTTTCCTAACATTTGATCAAGATTTACAATTCAATGTCCATTGGAAAAAGGTCTTGCAGTATTCAGTCTGATTATTTAGGCCAAAGTGAGGACAACAGATGCTGGAGGAAGCCCTCATTCCTGAAGAGCAGCTTATGCCTGGAACATCGACTCTCCTGCTTCTTGGATGCAGCCTGACATGCTGCGCTTTTTCAGCATGACAATCTGACTGTTCAGTTTGAATGACCAAAACTAATTTTGCACAAGGTACTAATAAATCCATCTGGATTAGATTCAAACCTAGGTCAATTTTGTTGGAGTACCCTCAACACACTGATTGCAATGGATTCAGAGAAGGCGCCCACCACCACTTTCTCAAGGGCAACTAGGGTTAGTAATAAATTGCTAGTGACACCATACATCCAGATAACATATCAATAGAAAAGCTAATGTGTTGTCTCTGCAAATGTTGATTAACAATATTTTTGGTGAAATGAGGTAGACGCAAACTCCAATAGAATTGCTATTTTAAGAAAGTTATTTCTCCCCACTCCATTTGGAGAGGTTTGAATTAATTAACATACACTGTATTCAAAATAACACATCCCAAATTAATGCATTGAAAGCAGCACAAAGACAACATGCAATCAAAGGCAGAACACACACACTGCTTCCATCCCCCACCACCCACCCCCACAGCCCTCCCCACCATTTTCCCAGAGAAGTTTCACTCAATTCATTCCAGGGATGATGTGCTTATTTCATGAAAGTTTGAAACAATATGAGAAAAACAAAGATTGAGGGGTTTGATAGTTCTTGTAAGGAAGACTAGATTTATTGGGGACGCAGTTTATCAAGTCTTCCTTTTAAGACAGAGATGAGAAATGTCTTCTTTTGGTGAGTTGTTAGTCTGTGGAATTCTCTTCTCCAGTAAATAGGGGCATCTAGGTCATGGAACATATTCCAAGTGGAGGTGGATAATGTTTGGATTGGACAAAGGAATCAAGGGTTCTGGGGACAAGCAGGAACGGAGACCAGAATCAGATCCACAAAGATCTTCTTGAATGGAGAAGCTGGATAGAGGGATAGATGTCATACTCCTATTCCTAATTTGTAGGTTTGCAAATAAGGAAAGGAGTTTAAAATCATGTGACAGTTTTAACTTTGTGATACAAAATGGTTAAGTGGTGAGAATACCCAAACAGCTCATGAAATAAAATTTTATTAAAACAGAGGAAAAAAAAGTGTACAATCAATTGACATGTTCTTTTGACTAATCACTAACAGAATTTATCACTTGTGGCAATTTGGGATCTCCATCCTTTCAGACAGGTACTGACAATAAAAAAAATGAACAAACTGGCTTTCATTGTACTTCAACCACAGTTTTCATTGGCCAATGCTAAATTTGTATTCACACCCCCTAGTGACAAGTTGAGAATCTACCCAAAGATCTTTCAAGAATTTTTGCTCTAACTGGTAACAGGATTAGTTAAACTACCACATATTGACTGCAATATTGTTGAGACCTGTACAATCACTTCATCTTCAAGAAAGTAATTCAGAACTCATCACATAAAGAGACAGGTAACCATCAAATTATCTACTTTGCAGACTCTATAATTATTAACCGAGAATGCAGAGTATTAGCAAACTAATACCATCTATTACATTCTTCAAGTTCCCTGCATGTTTTCAGAATTAAGGATGTGTCCTAAGCAACTCATGATCTATTAGTTGGTTGACATTGACCACTTTCCTGATCCTCTCTTTTGCTGGATCCGTTCTTCTCTTCTTCACTTTAATTATACTGTTGCTCTAATCCTCCATCCCCAGCCAGCTGGACAGCCTTCTACTTCTGCTTTTGACAGTGGCCTAACCAATTGCTAATCTCATCTGGACTTGTTTGCCTAGTTGAACTGCTTCTTACCGTAAAGAACTTTTCACTTCCTTTAAAGAATCCTGCTGTGGAAAATCACATGGCTATTGGCTATCCCAATCCTTTTGCATCTATGTTGAACATTCTGTGGAAATTCCTACTGAATCCCTTTCCCAGACATCTTTTACTGTTGTATCAATGACAGTGTAAGTTCTCCTTCCTGCTCATCCCTCAAATTGCAGAGATACTTAGAAATTAACCATACTTTAAATGCTCAATGATCCCTTACTTTTAAAATGGTTCACCTCCTCTTCAAATTCCCCTTCGACTCTGTCCTCATACTGGTGATGGCTAGCATGAGGGGACATAGCTTTAAATTGAGGGATAATAGGTATAGGGCAGACGTCAGAGATAGTTTCTTTACTCAGTGGGAGGGACATGGAAAGCACTGCCTGCAACAGTAGCAGACTGCCCAACTTTAAGGGCATTTAAATGGTCATTGGATAAACTTTGGATGATAATGGAATAGTGTAGGTTAGATGAGCTTCAGATTGTTACACCGACGTGTGAAACCATCGAGGGCTGAAGGGCCTGTACTGCGCTATAAATGTTCTATTTTAGCCCAATCACACTTTATCTTGATGAACAGTACTCCTCCAGCTTTACTATAAGTTTCAGATAGCCAACCTTAATGTTAGCACTAACCTGTTTTATGGTTCAAGATGCATATGTTACCATGCTGGAATGCTACTTTAGCACTTGGTCGGGGGCAATGTCAGAACACTGGTTGGGGGAGCGATTCACACCTATCAACCTACATTCAACAATCCTCCACTTTTTTCTGGGCTTCTGTCGTGAAGCAGACAAATCCATAGACACCAGGAATTGTTAAACCACTGCTTCCGTTAGAATCGGGTTTATCTGTGACCTGCCTTGATAGTCAGCCCAAGAAAAATCTTCTGTCTTTATTTAGAGACAGGATGTAGAATTATTTAGAGACATTCACAGTCTGGTTTCTGATCAGTGAAAGCCAAGAGACAAAAACTCACGTTTCAAATGAGAAAACAATCTAATACAAAATGATCACCAGAATACCAGACATGGAAAATGAAAATGCAAATGCAACAACAGGATCCTTTTTTAAATGGTTTCCAATGGTAGCACATTGTTGGGAAGAACAGAGTGATCTTCACTGCTTGGCCAATAATGAGTTAGTTGATTTAAAGATTCAATCTATTTCTGGAATAGGAATATGGTCCTATCCTTTTCCAGCCCCTCCCCCTCCCTGCCACTGACCAGATTCATCCCTCCCATTGACCAACCAAATCATACCTTCCACCTGTCTTCACCCATCCCCACCTCACCACCCCCTTTATCTGCAGCTTCCCCACACCACCCTAGTCCTAAAGAAGGGTTACACCCAAAATGTTGACTTCTCTACCTCTTGAAACTGCCTGGCTTGTTATGTTCTAGCATGAATAGAAGTAGCACCAGTTTTTTGTTAACTATAGCAATAATGCTGTACCCAGAAGGATCTTAAATGTTTACAGAACCATCATAAAATCAAATGTAAAAATACTATTTGTAAACATTCAAAATCATAAAAAACAAATACGCAGGTCTGACAGCATCTTTAGAAAGAGGGAAAACCACTATTAATAGTCACCTTTAGAGTAATGGATTTGAAATCTGATTTTTTGGTGCAATAATTCACAGAAACTGTAGTGTGATTAGATGTTAAATGCTGACATGGGTGAAGCATTAAAACAAGTCTAAACACAGCATTGTTTGATTACTACATCTGGTGATTCATAAACATGACTAGTAAGTCTTACTTTTAGGTAATTGGGCAAGTTATAAATGATAAAAGCTTAAGAATTAGAACAAAATTAAATTTTACTTTATCTCAATCGGTGTGAAGAATGAGACATATTGGTAGATTATTCTTGGTCCAATTGCACAATCCTATTGAAATGTCGCCTGGACAGAATTGGAATGCAACCTGTCCACCGTTTAGGTTTTGTAATCACAGTCATGTGATGACACACCTATGCAGGTGAGACTTGAACACAGGCTTGAGCCCAGATGTGGGAACACTAGCACTGCACCACAAGAGCTTTTTAAAATGCACTCAAATTTGTTTTAGCATCCCAGTAAGGAATAAACTAGTCAGATATGCTCTCAAATGGCATCAGTCTAGATGTGGGGCAAGTTCCTAGGTCTGAACCAGAAGGCCTAGGTTCAAGTCCCACTTGTGACATAACATTTCCAAACAGGCTGGTGTCAAGAGAGCTAAAATGTGGGGCAAAGCAGGTTTGGGTTTAGTTGAAGGACCCAACCACACCCACACCTCCAAACTCCCAATAGTCAGGTACCCTGGTGACTCTCATCTTGACTCACACTTGGAAAATTTACTGAGTGAAGATATCGAGAGCCAATTGTTCCTTGTGAAACAATATCAAGTCATATTGCAGCAAGAGGAGAAAAAGAGTTTTTAGTTAAATGGAAACAACTCATTACATATATGTTATATTGCAGTCAACAAAAGACAGCAGCTAAACACACTAAGCAAATCTTGCACATGTCTCTAACTTAAATGAACTAAATTCACCAAACAAAGATTACAAATTAGACAAACTTTCCCTAAAGCTCATCACATGCAAAACTTAGAACAAAGAACCTCGATAGATATATGCTGAATGGTTTAATCAGAGTTCAAGTGAAGTGAAATTACAGTCAAGTTAAGATTGGGACAATGAATATGAGATTAATTCACAACACACCATGATTTCTTTTTGTATCAGGTAGGCAACTGAAATAATTAAAGAGACAGATGCAAATATTAATTTATTTGAAACTACCCAATACCTTGGATGGTTCTAGTGAAGTCATTGTAAAAAAAAAAATTTCCTTTTGACTGGTTGCCTGCTCCCAAATGAGATATTATTTCTGCAAAAATAGGAGTGCAATTTTGCAAATTGTAATTTGTGTAGATTTCAAATAACAATTAATTGACTTCAAACCTCTCAAAACTTACATTTGCCAAATGTATAATTTTTGAAGGTGATGCAGCATGTAAGAGTTTAAATCCATTATTAATGAAGCAGTCAACATACTAAAGACAGTCTAGGTGCTTTCCAACAAGCGAAAAAGGAAGCAGATAAGAATCAGAGAGAGAACCAATAATCTGTGGCTGCGCTGACACACTTACTGGCATGTGCTATAGAAATTATGGAGATGTTGTTGTGTGAAGAAAATAACATTAAATTCCCCAGAAGGCATTGGATAAAGGTAAGACCACTTCCCACTTTAATAGACTACTAATTTGCAGAGTAAAATTCAAAATGAGAGTTTGAAAAAAAAAGAGAAAAATGATAACAAAAGAAGGTCAGAAAATATTAGAAATAAGTTTTTAAAACTATCGCTGAGATGAATGGAATGCCAAGGTGGGACGTTTGAGTGCAGAATATATACTACTGAATACTCTTACTTTAGGTTTGTGCAGCCACTTCCTTACTGCAGCCGGAAGCATGTTCAATTGCTCCGAGTTAGTGTGCATTCAAAACTAACTTCAAGCAGCTGGATCGACAGCCCAGATTTCTGTTCCCTCTAATTTGCTTCAGTTTTTCAAGCATGGTAACATTTGTCCATCACCTCCATTGAATTATCCCTCGGTCTTGCTTCACCAAGTTTCCAACTACTTCACTACCTGGCAACTCACTTAGATCGCTTGTGTAGGCTGGTTGTTGTAGCAGACTCGTAACTTGTCCCTTTCACAAGGCAAGCAGTGAGCGCTCTCTCTCTCTCGCCTACCGACACACACACGAGTAGATAGAACAAGTCTTCACTCTTCCTTGAGCAGGCTGACAGTTGTTCCTCACTGTTGTTTGAGTGGGTTAGAAGTTGTTAACCTGGTGAGACATGTTTTTCCTCAGTTGGACGATAGTCCAGTTTTTCCTGTCGGACTCTGCAAATCTCAGGCCGCTGTTAGCCACTGAGAAAGCTCCTTGTGTCGAAGCTGACCTTTCAGTCCATCTCTCTCCTACCCCTGGGCTCTGACACAGTCAGCTTAGCTCTCAGTCCCTTCCGCCTTCGCTATGTGCTGTCCACCCACCTGACGCACTTACCTACCTTAATCATAATTTACGTGCTGACGTAAGAGGTAAGCCCCGCCCCAAGCCTTATTCTTGCCCAAAGAGCGCAGGTGAGACGGTAGAACGAGTGCTTTGGTAAACGCACGGGGTACCATTCTATCGCTCGTATTTAGGCAGTGATTAGCTGCATTTTCAAATGAGAAGGCAAGGTGAGCCCCGGATTCTGTGAAGTAATGTTTCCAGAGAACGCTGTGCTTCCCTGAACCCCAGTGACTCCCAGCAGCATAGCCCTGGGTTTCAGAGGCTGACAACCTGCTTCTAGGCAGCAGGAAGACCCCCAGATCATAGCCCTCTGTTTTAGAGGCTGAGAACCTGGCTTGGTTGAGCTTCTCAAGGCAGTACTGATAGTCAGATTGTCCTCTATCCACTGCTTTACCAAAGTTGTCCAAAGCAGATGTGACTAGCAACTTATTAATAATGAGATTTAAACATCTGACACAAACATTGCTTGATCCAAGCAGGTTTAATGAAGGACTAGAATCCATTGGTAAAAGGGGATTAAGCTTTTTTTGCAGTATATGGCTTATGTGTCTTTAGAAGGGTCACTTCTGTTACATCTCTTTTGATGACATTCTTATTTTAAATGGCAATGAAGAAACCAAAATATGTCTAGAAACAGATGGAAATATTCCAATGTTGCTCATTCTGTTCTCTCTTCTATGCTTTTTTGAACAGCTGGAACTCTGCTGAAATGTAAATTCCTGGGTTCCAGGATTCCTTTCCTATCAGGACCATATCATCCTGCTGGATGACATAAACATGACTCTCCTCTGCTACTCAGTCACTTCAAATATGAAGGTAACCTGATGCAGCTTTCTGTGTCTGTCCCTAATTAGCTGAACTTCAAGATTGTATTTAAATTCTTTACCAGTTTTTCATATTCTCTGCTTTATTGGGTCTTGAACACTAAACCACTTTTTCTCAGACTAAAGTCTATTTCTCCACTGACTTCTGCACCTCCAGCATTGTGTTTTTATTTGGAGACCGGATTGTGTGCAGTGCTAACTCTAATTCTAATGTCTGTTCTGCTCATTGGCTGGGGCTTTCTCTCTGTTTGCTGAGATAGGCATGACCTGTTCTTGCTCTGGCCTATCTTGCCCAGGATTCTATTTGAAATGTTGCTGTATGGTTCTTCATTAATTCTGTTGAATTCACTGACTCACCCCAGTGTCTCATCCCTTTAATTGATTGAATAGGACTAACTTCTCCATGTGCTACTTCCAGTCATGTGCTAATTACACCATACTTAGGCCAGCTTCTTTCACATTTTCTCTTCTATTTTCTTGATTCTTTAGGATGCCAATTGTTGTAAATCAAGGTGAGATTCTAATGAACGTGATTACATCATCTATTTTGGTTTTAAGAATGTTGCAATGCAATTTACAAGTAATGAAATACCTTTGAATCATAGTTACCTTGTTGTGAAACATGAAGCTTTGGTTTAACATTTCATGTGCTGGACAGCATCTCCACCAGTCCAGCATTCCCATTGTATGGGTAAACTATGCCAAAAATTTAGGCCAGTGTAGAAGGAGTGGGTGAGTGGGACTATCTGGTTCAGTATGGATGTAATAAACCAATCGGCTTCCTTCTGTGCTGTCACAATCTTTCTTTCTTTCTTCCTTCCTGTCAACCTGCCGTAACATTTAGCATTTCCTTCACTTCCAGTTACATTGTTACCATAGTCCCTCTATTCCCGCAACACCAAGTGAATTTTGATGAATCCTGACTGCAGCGTAACCTGATATACAAATGGTTTGTCCATCCATCATTAGATCTGGCAAGGCTATACCAAACACCAAGAATGTTATCAAATTTCTGCCCTTGCCTCTCTTCCTGCAACAACCCGGTCACATCAGAAATTTCATGCAAATTGTTGTTAAAATATATGTATATATCTCCCTAATCCCTATAATATTTAAATGATCATGGTTACGAAGTCTAAAACAATGTTGGCAATTTATCAAAATAACCAAAACAAATGATCAAGAATTAAAGCATCATGATAGGAAAAAATAATGATCTTCCAATTTTTGGAACTAGATAAATTTAATAAATCCTTCTATGACAATTAAGCTTTAGAGGTAGGTTTTTTTTCCCTGGCAGTTAGACTTAACATTAGGACCAATGAGTCATAATGTTGTCAGCAAAACTCGAGGGAGACTACACTTTTCTGTATACCAAAGCCAGCAATTCAATTACAATCATTGAAATGAATGTGAATGTTGTGCAACTTCTCACTGTTGAAAGTTTGGATATGGATTGTGACAATTCAGATGAAAATTGACAGGTAGATCCTTAAAGGTTTTCAAAGAATGTTAACTTTTGGTCTGCAGACTGTAATAGCAACCTGTTCCAGCAACAGAGAGGCTGAGGCAATTCAGAAACCTCGGCTAGTAAAAACAAGAGCTGAAAAATGTGTTGCTGGAAAAGTGCAGCAGGTCAGGCAGCATCCAAGGAGCAGGAGAATCGACGTTTCGGGCATAAGCCCTTCTCCTTGGATGCTGCCTGACCTGCTGCATTTTTCCAGCAACATATTTTTCACCTCTGATCTCCAGCATCTGCAGTCCTCACTTTCTCCTAGTAAAAACAAAAGAACTACATGTACACTTGTTGCTGTGTTATGTGGGGTCTATTTATATTCATGCAATGGGAAGCATGAGATTGCAGAGAGATGAGTAGCTTTGTTCTGGAAATTTCTAGAGATTTGTCAACATACACATTCTGTGGTTATTAGCACCCATTTTAATCCAGCAAGAGTCCATTTTAAAATAAATAATGAAGTAGTGGACTTTTAAAAATGTAATGTTTCTCATCATGCTTTATGGCACGACAGTCTATTGATATGACACTGGTTTTCACCTCATTGTCAATTACAGACAGTACGGCTCCAGTATGTGTCGCACATTTATCAAACTTTGATTTCTGTTAACTACTAGCATAAAAGTAAAAGAGCTCAAAATGTACAAGAATGTAAGTATTAACCAAATAGAACATATTGCACTAAAAATTTAAGTATAGAAATGAAAAAGTCAATGAATAAAGACCCAAGATGATGGAATAAAAGTAGGCCATTTACCTAGCGAGTCTGCTCCATCATTCACTGCGATCTTTACGGATCTCAGCATCCTCAACTCTAAATTGTACATGTTTGTTATACAGTTACTGTTGAAAAACCTTGCCATTAAGCTAACTTAAATGTTCACATTTGAAGTAAACAAAGGAATAGTAAGAGGGGAATACGTAAATGATGACAGGCAGAGAGGAAAGATGTAGTTCAAGTGAAAATCCAGAAACCTAATTCTGATAAAAAGAAGAAAGAACATGGAATGAGCAGAACAAGAACATGACAGAAACAGCTTACACAGAGAGAACAGTATAAACAAAAGCTCAACACCAGGACAAAGATAAACAAACTTTAACAGAAAACCTAATTAGTTCATGTGACAAATTTTGCAAGTGAAATCATAAATTGGAAAGCTGACAAATCAATCAATCAAGATAAAATTAGATGATTAAGAATCAACATAAATTCACATTAATACATATTAGAAAGTGGTGGTGGTAGTTGAGCAGGGTTTATCAGTTAACGAGAGGGGAGAAGCCAGTCACGTTTCATTAATCAGTAATTTATGCTTCAGATCTCTTTTTATTAATTTGCAAAGTCTCCATGAGAAATTATTTTGTGCATTCATATGCTAATTATGGCAACTGGCTGGCAAACATATTCCACATATAACACATTATCATATTTGTACACAATTTTGTACTTCTATACAGGGATAATACTGTATTAGGTAGTGGTAAGGTTAAATTGAAACTAATTTCTGGCATTAACCTGATACCGAAGGGCATTTCTTCAATAATCAAATATGTTGAAAATACATAATTACCTCTAATTATTACTCTAATTAAACAGGGCTTAAAATGAAGACCAATGGAGGCAGTGAAGGACTATCAGTACAATATTCTTAACTATGTGCCAGAAGATAGTATTTAGGTCCATCAATAAGCTAATTTCACCAACTGGCATTTTGACAAACCAATTCCACTTAGCTGCATGGGTAATTTCTCTTCCATATATTGGATACAATAAAGTTATGAAACCATTCTTCATAAACAATTATTATTTTGCTGTAACTTGAACACAGATTTTCTGTACACTTGAATAGTTTTCTTGGTAACTATTCCAGGCCCCTCTGATAAAAATAATGTGAATTCCCTTCTTACTTCAACCTTCCATTTGTATTCCATGATTTTTCGAATGCTCTGCCATTACAAATAGTTTGTAGTTAAGGTACAATGTTATGTTGGTAAAATAAATATGATTCTTAACCACAGAACATTTTAAATTGATTAAAATTAAAACCTAGTAACCAAATTCATATAAATCCCAGTTACAATGCTCATTACGAGGATGCATAGAGACCTCAATATTTATGGAAGCACCTTCCAGTCTTTTACCTTTATCATTAACAACTTTTGAAATTTGATGTGATCTACTTCTAATTTAATATACATCTTATCTTCATAGATTAGACTATATGGAACAAAATACAAACTTTAGAGGATTACAGGGTAGCTAGGAAAGAACTCAAAAATGCACTGAAGACAGCTAAGAGGGGACACAAAAAGCTGTGGAGGGAAGGATTAGGGAAAACCCAAAGTCGTTCTACACTTATGTGACGAATAAAAGAATGATCAGAAAGAGGGTAGGGCCGAATAGGAATAGTGGAGGGAACTTGTGCCTGGAGTCTGAAGAGGTAGGGGAGGCTCTAAATGAGTGTTTTACTTCAGTATTCACTAGAGAAAGTGAGAGCACCGTGAACCAGCTTAATAGGCTTGAACAGATTGATTTGGAAAGGGGATGTGCTGGATATTCTGGGAAGCGTCAAGATGAATAAGTCCCCAGGGACAGACCAGATATGTCCAAGGTTAGTACAGGAAGTGAGAAATGAGATTGCTGTGCCTCTGGCAATGATCTTTGCATCCTCACTCACCACAGGAGTAGTACTGGCTGATTGGAAGGAGGTGAATGTTGTTCCTCTGTTCAAGAAAGGAAATAGGGAAATCCCTGGGAATTACAGAGCAGTCAGTCTTACATCTATGGTAAGCAACTTACTGGAACAGATTCTGAGAGATTGTTTTTCCAAATAGTCATAAATCCTGAGTTTGATGAAAGATAGTCAGTATGACTTTATAAAGGACACGTTCTACCTTATTGAGTTCTTTAAGGATATGACAAGACAAGTTGAATGTCGAACCCTGGATGTGGTGTATATGGATTGCAATAAGGCATTTGATAAGGTTCCTCACGGTAGACTAATTGAGAAAGTTAGCAGGTATGAGATACAGGGAAATTTGCTGTCTGGATACAGAATTGGCTGGCCAAAAGAAGACAGCAAGTGGTAGTGGATAGAAAGTATTCTGCCTGGAGGTCGGCGACCAGTGGTGTCCTGCAGTGATCTGTTCTTGGGCCTCTGCTCCTTGTGGTTTTTTAATAAATGATTTGGTTGAGGAATTGGAAGGTTTATGGAGTCATAGATAGTGTTGAGGGCTGTTGCAGGCTACAACAAGATGTTGACAGGATGTAGAGCTGGGCTGAGAAGTGGTAGATGGAGTTCTACCTGGATAAATGTAACGTGATTCATTTTCGAAGGTTGAATTTGAATGCTGAATACTGGGTTAAAGACAGGATTCTTGGCAGTGTGGAGGAACAGCGGGATCTTGGGATTCACGTACATAGATCTCTCAAAGTTACCACCCAAGTTGATAGGGTTGTTAAGTTGTATGGTGTTTTGGCTTTCATTAACAGGGGGATTGAGTTAAACAGCTGTGAGGTTTTGCTGCAGCTTTACAAAACCCTGGTTAGACCACATTTGGAACATTGAATCTAATTCTGGTCGCCTTGTGATAGGAAGGATGTAGATGCTTTAGAGAGGGTACAGAGGAGATTTCCCAGGATGCTGCCTGGATTGGAGGGCTTATCGTATGAAGAGAAATTGAGCGGGCTTGGATATTTCACACTAGCGGGAAGAAGGAAGAGTAGTGATTTGATAGAGGTGTACAAGGTAATGAGATACATAGAGTAGATAGCTGGAGACTTTTCCCCAGGGCTGAAATATCCATCATGAGGGGGCATAAGTTTAAGGTGATTGCAGGAAAGTTTCGGGGAGAGTCAGAGGTAGGTTCTTTACACAGAGGGGCACGTGCTTGGAATGCACTACTCGAGGTGGTAGTAGAGTCAGAGACATTAGGGACGTTTAAGCGACTGCTGGACAAGCACATGGATCGTAGTAAATTGAGTGGTGTGTAGGTTAGGGTGATCTTAGATTAAGATAAATACTCAGCACAACATTGTGGGCTGAAGGGCCTGTGTTGTGCTGTCCTGTTCTATGTTTTCATTTCTAGTTTGAAGAGTTCATATGATTTACAGGGGTTATGTTCAGCAGTAATTACTAAAAGTCAAAGTTTGTTGTGGTTCATCTACTGTTAACAAAATGTCCACTTAATTAATGGAAAGAATGCTACTCAAAACTTTTGAGACAGAAGATGCATCATATTACCTTAATTACTAAAGACACTTGTGGGAGAGATCCTGTGCTGAAGGATGCCTAGCGACAGACCCTGAACTGTAGTTATGTTTTTCAATACACACCTGAGTACCTCAGCTAAAGGAACAAATCTCCAAGAAGCTGGTGGCAAAAAGAAGAAATAAAAAAACTTTGCAGCAAGATGATCTGCACAAATCTTCCAGTGAAGTGTACACTGGGAATCTTAAAAGTTCCAGAAATCAGTAACTCTAACTTTCTTTTGAACTTTGAAAGCTAAACCATTACCTCAACTCTGAGACCCAAGTCTAACTGAACCTAATCTGACCTGCAGTTTGATTTGAAGGTCTCATCAATTCTTCAACTATCAGCATTCCAATCCAGGTGATAGAAAATTGACTGGATTGTCAGAAATCTTCTCTTTTCTTATCCTTTGAGTTCAGACCCTTGGCACCAAAATGTTTTCCCAGTTTTTTTTTTATTTTATCTCTGCAGAATTGTATTGTTTTGTCTATTGTGTAATTATGTGAAGAGATCAAGGGAGAATGGTTTGATTCTGAATAGTAAAATGCATGATAAGCAGTTTTTCATTGATTGTAAGAATAAGTTTATTTTGAATCAACAAGCTATTTTGAGTTTATGGAAGAAAACTGGTGAAATTCTATTATGCTCTAGATAACAGTAATAAAGAGAAACAAATTAGCCATTTTGATGATTAAATGAAACATCGGGAGGAAGAACGCCTCATCTTCTACTTTGGGACCCTCCAACCACATGGGATCAATGTGGATTTTACCAGTTTCCTCATTTCCCCTTTCCCTACCTTACCCACATCCAACCTACCAACTCAGCACTGCCCTCCTGAACTGTCCTACCTATCCATCTTCCTTCCCATCTATCTGCTCCACCCTCCTCTCTGATTTATCACCTTCACCCCCACCATCATCTACATATTGCATTCCCAGCTATCTTCTCTCCAGCCCCATCCTCCTCCCATTTATCTCTCAGCCCCCTTGGCCCACAAGCCTCATTCCTGATGAAGGACGTATGCTCAAAACTTCGATTCTCCTGCTCCTCAGATGCTGTCTGACTGACTGTGCTTTTCCAGCATGACACTCTTTGACTCTGATCTCCAGCATCTGCTGTCCTCACTTTCTCGAAATGAATGCTAATGTTGCAGTTGCCTTCCCAGCTGTCAACTGAATCTGTATGTTGTCCTTAAGAGAATCCTGAACTTGAACTCCCAAGTCCCTTTGTGCTTGAGGTTTCCAAAACCTTTCTCCATTTACAAAATAGTCTGCAGCTCTGTCCTTCTTACCAACGTGTATAACCTCATACTTTACCAGATTCTATTCCATTTGCCACTTCTTTACCCACTGTCCTAGCCTGTCCAAGTCCTTTTGCAGTCTCCCTACTTCTTCAACATTACCTGTCCCTCCAGTTATCTTTGTCTCATCTGCAAACATCGCAATAGTGCCCTCACTTTTTTCATCGAGATTGTTAATACGTAGTGTGAATAATTTTGGCCTCAACATGGATCCTGTGGATCTTCACAACTCACTGGCATCCATTCTCAAAAATACCCCTTTTAACCCCACTCTCTGCCTTCTGAAAGTCAGCTAATCCTCTTTCCATCCCATTACCTGCACCTAACTCTATGGGTTCATACCTTATTGAGCAGCCTCCCGTGCGGTATCTTGTCAGAGGCCTTCTGGAAATCCAAATAGATCACGTCCATTGGCTCTCCTTTGTCTAACTTGCTTGTTATTTCCCCCAAAGAATTTTAATAGATTTGTCAGTAATTATCTCTTCCTGAAGAAGCTGTGCTCACTCAGCCCTATTTTACCTTGAAATGAATCTAAAATCTTATCAATGACAGAAGTCAGGAGAAAGTGAGGACTGCAGATGCTGGAGATCAGAGCTGAAAATGTGTTGCTGGAAAAGCAAAGCAGGTCAGGCAGCATCCAAGGAGCAGGAGAATCGACGTTTTGGGCATGAGCCCTCCTTCAGGAAAGACAGAATGCAATGACAGAAGTCAGGCTAACTAACCCTTAGTTGCCTGTCATCTGCATCCCTCCTTTCTCAAACAGTAGTGTTACATTAGCCATTTCCCAATCCTCTGAGACCCTCCCTGATTCCTGAAAAATCACCACCAATGCCTCAACAATGTCTCCCCAGCTTTTTCCTTCAGAACTCTGCATTATAGTCCATCTAGTCTGGGTGATTTATCCACCTTCAGACCTCTACCATCATCTTTAAAGCCCAGCAAGTCAGGACGTGGTCTTCACACCTTTGTGCTCAGCTGTTAATGCTGAACATGGGTCGGGTATGGTGTGCTTTAGTTATAAAGAAAGGCTGGATATGCTGGGACTTTTTCACTGGAGTGTAGAAGGTTGAGAGGTGACCTTGGAAAAGTTTATAAAATAATAAAGGGTACTGATAGAGTTAATAGTAGTTGTCTTTTCCCTAGGATGGGAGATTTCAAGACTAGCAGGCATGTTTTTAAGGTGGGAGGAGAGATATTTTAAAAAGACATGAGGGCAAATTTTTTACACTGGTTAACTCAGAATAAACTTTCATCAAAAATGGTGGATGCAGATAATTATAACATTTAAAAGACATTTGGATTAGTGCATGAACAGGAAAGGTTTGGAGGGATATTGGCCCAGAGCAGGCAGTTGGGACTAGTTTAGTTTGAGATTATGGTCAGGATGGGCTGGTTGAGCCGAAGGGTCTGTTTCCATTGTTACGAAGATGTGGGCGTACTGTACCTTTTAAGAGAACTAAAATCTAGCAGAACAATCTGACAGCACCAAGTGTTCTGAATAAGATACAATGTAACATGTGATCCAGCTACTGGGGTGGCTAGGGTAGCTGGTTGCCTAGAGACAAAAAAGATTTGAATTAGGCCAATCAGTTTAAATTATACCCTGGAAAATACCAAATTCCAATCAAGTTTGAATTTAATATATTGATAACCTTAAAAGCCAGTGACACAATCCAATGCATTAGGGGTATAGGACCAGGGAAAATTGAACAGTTGGGAGGAGAACTGCCAAGCCACCGGCAAGTAAAGACTGTCCAAAAAATAGCTCTCTTAAAGATATCTTTGTCAATTAGTGACCTGTGAAGCAGAATCTCCAAGAAGAAGAAAAGAAGACAGGAATAGAGAGAAGAACCGAAAGCTGCCTGGTTTTGAGATAAGAAGTTTTGTTTTGTAAATCTCAATTGAGATTTTTATCAGACCAGTATTTAGAGGGGAAGGTAAATAGTTATTCGTTAATTATCCTCTGTTATACTTTAAGAAATAAAATTGTTAACTTTTACTTTAAATAGTTTTTGGCCTCTCGAATTTTAACAGATTATGGCATGGGATAAATCTTTTCTGTGTTGTTTGCTTAAATTAAGCACGAGGGTTTACCCCATGTCATGGCACTATGCTATATGACTCTATGAAAGTAATGAAAAGCTCACTTCCCCATTTCATTGACAGGGTGATGGAAGAGGAGAAGGACACTCCTTTATCCATAAGGCCATGTCACCACAGTGTGGAACTCAGGTTATTGCAGTATCCTGGGTGAAAACTAATGTAGAGCTTTACCAGGAAGATCAGAAATCTAAACTCCACAAGAGGAAGTGGCACTATCCTTTCAGTTAACTCACACATGTCCGGCTAGCTCTGTTTCCAATTCTGCTACTGCATGTACATCTCATTACAACTCTTAGTATTGTATGCAGCATGGTCCCCACACCACATTCTCCCAAACTACTCATTCTTCCTGCCCTCTGTCCTTCCATTCGCTCACTGGAAACCTCTCCTGCTCATGCATCACTGCTAACTGCTGTTCCATCTACATCCATAACTTAGTCCCTCCTTTTGTCTCTGTCTGTCTGTCTGTCACTCACTCCCTCACTCACTCCCTCACTCATTCACTCACTCAGTCACTCACTCAGACACAGACATGACTGCAAAGTCATCAATCCCCACCATTCCCAATCAACATGGCACCACCTGACCAATATCCTGTTGTGGGTAGGTAGCAGTGGTGTCGGTAATCAGACAATCCCCTTGACTGTGGCAGTACTCCCTAATTTAGTATTGTCTCCCTGTTCCAAACTAATGACAGCCCCTTTTTGTCTTGAATACATCATTATTTGCTTTAAACACATTCAATACATTTCGGTGGTGAACTGCTGGCATTTGCTACAGGTCTGATGTTGACAATGTGACAATGCTCAGAAACACATCCACCCTCTATATGACTGATAGTGTTCAATCCTTCTCACTATCACAATCTTTCTGCTTTTCCCTCTGTGGTAAAAAATAAATCTGACTCACAAAGACTGGCACCCTGTAACTGGGCATAGACTACCTTGTTTGCTAAGAAAGCAATGTAAGGCACACAGGGGCTGTAGGTCAGTGGTGAATTCACTGTCTGAGTGTTAAGGAAACAAACCAAGAGCTGTAAGCCTCATTGTGTATGAGAGAGAGAAGCATGAAAGTCATAGCTGTCCCTCAGCTTCAAAGCAAAGCATTGAAGAGCTGAAGTGGTGTCCAGGTTGGACCGAGAGCAGGCATGATGACTTTGCAGAGCTTGTAGTTTCCTACTGCCAAGTTGTGTAGATGAAGGGTTGAGGAAGATGTGGGTATTGATTCAGTTGATTTGAGATGCTTGCCTTTTGCAAGACAGCTGAAAAGCCTGTTTCTCTTTTTCTATGCTTTTACTTGCTTTTTGGTTTGCAAAAAAGATGATAAACTTTTGGAGTTCGTTGTGAAGGATGAGATTTCTGAATACCTGGAAGTGTATGGTAAAATAGGACAAAGTCAGCATGGTTTCATCAAGAGGTCATTCCTGACAAATCTGTTAGAATTCTTTGAGGAAGTAACTAGCAGCTTAGACCAAGGACTGATTCGGGATAGTCAATATTGCTTTGTGCGGAGGCGATCATATCTCACCAACTTGATTGAGTTTTATGAAGAAGTAACTAAGAGGATTGCTGAGTGGTGGATGTTATCTACCTGGACTTCAAGAAGGCCTTCATCAAGGTGCCATACAAGAGGCTGCTGAGTAAGATAATGGCCTAAGGTGCTAGCATGGTAGGCTACTGCAAAAAATACGGAGGTATGGCATTGAGGGTGAGTTGGAGGTTTGGATTAGGAATTGGCTGGCTGGAAGAAGACAGAGGGTAGTAGTTGATGGTAAAGGTTCATCTTGGAGTGCAGTTACTAGCGGTGTTCCGCAAGGATCTGTTTTGGGACCATTGCTGTTTGTCATTTTTATAAATGACCCGGAGGAGGGGCTAGAAGGTTGGGTGAGCAAGTTTGCGGATGATACGAAAGTTGGTGGAGTTGTTGACTGTGAGGAAGGATGTGGCAGGTTACAGCGGGATATAGATAAGCTGCAGAGCTGGGCAGAAAGGTGGCAAATGGAGTTCAATGTAGCTAAGTGTGAAGTGATTCACTTTGGTAAGAGTAACAAGAAGATGGGGTACTGGGCTAATGGTCAGATACTTGGTAGTGTGGATGAGCAGAGGGATCTTGGTGTCCATGTACACAGATCTCTGAAAGTTGCCACCCAGGTAAATAGTGCGGTGAAGAAGGCATATGGCGTAATGGCTTTTATTGGTAGAGGAATTGAGTTCCGGAGTCCTGAGGTCATGTTGCAGTTGTATAAGACTCTGGTGCGGCCGCATCTGGAGTATTGTGTACAGTTTTGGTCGCCATACTATAGGAAGGATGTGGAGGCACTGGAACGGGTGCAGAGGAGGTTTACCAGGATGTTGCCTGGTATGGTAGGAAGATCGTATGAGGAAAGGCTGAGGCAGTTGGGGCTGTTTTCATTGGAGAAAAGAAGGTTTAGGGGTGACTCGATAGAGGTGTACAAGATGATTAGGGGTTTAGATAGGGTTGACCATGAGAACCTTTTTACACATATGGGGTCAGCTATTACGAGGGGGCATAGCTTTAAATTAAGGGGTGGTAGGTATAGGATAGATGTTAGGGATAGATTCTTTACTCAGCGAGTCGTGAGTTCATGGAATGCCCTGCCAGTAGCAGTGGTGGACTCTCCCTCTTTATGGGCATTTAAACGGGCATTGGATACGCATATGGAGGATAGTGGGCTAGTGTAGGTTAGGTGGGCTTGGATCAGCGCAACTTCGAGGGCCAAAGGGCCTGTACTGCGCTGTATTTTTTCTATGTTCTAAGATTGGCTGTCTGGCAGAAAGCAGAGAGTGGGGATAAAAGGGTCCTTCTCAGGATGGCAGCCAGTGACAAGTGCTGTTTCGCAAGTATCAGTTTTGGGACCACAACTTTTCACATTATACATGAATTATCTAGATGAAGGAACTGAAGGCATTCTGGCTAATTTTGCAGATGATACAAAGATAAGTATTGGAACAGGTAGTATTGAGGAGGCAGGAGGCTGCAGAATGATTTGGACAGGTTAGGAGAGTAGGCGGATGGAGTACAATATGGGAAAGTGTGAGGTCATGCACTTTGGTAAGAAGAATACAAGCGCGACTATTTTCTAAATGAGGAGAAAGTTCAAAAGTCCGAAGTGCAAAGAGACTTGGGAGTTCTAGTCCAGGATTTTCTGAAGGTAAACTTGCAGGTTGAATCAATCGTTAGGAAGGCAAATGCAATGATGGCATTTATTTTGAGAGGATCTTGAATATGAAAGCATGGATATACTTCTGAGGCTCTATCAGGCTCTGGTCAGATGAGTATTGTGTGCAGTTTTGGGCCTCATATCTCGGGGCGGAAGTAATGGCCCTGGAGTGAGGTTCAGAGGAGGTTGATGAAAATGGTCCCAGGAATGAAAAGCTTAACATATGAATAATATTTGAGGAGTCTGGGTCTGTACTCTATGGCGATTAGAAGAATGAGGAATAATCTAATAGAAGCTTACAGAATACTGAATAGCCTGGACAGAGTGGATGTTGGGAAGATGTTTCCATTGGTAGGATAGACTAGGACCTGAGGGCACTGCCATAGAGTAAAGGGAAGACCTTTCAGAATACAGATAAGGAGAAACTTCTTCAGCCAGAGAGTGGTGCAACAGAAGGCTGTGGAGGCCAGGCCATTGAGTATACTTAAGATGTAGATAGATTCTTGATTGTCAACGGGATCAGAGATTACGGGGAGAATGGGGTTGAGAAACTTATCACCCATGATTGAATGGCGGAGCAAACTCAATGGGCTGAATGGCCTAATTTCTGCTACTGTGTCTTATGGAGATCTCATTTTTCCTGAAGAACTAGGGGTTTTCTCAGCTATAGCACTTACAGCACACACCTGCCACCACTAGTGCACACAGTCCAGGATTGAAAATGGTTTTCAACCTCAGTTCTTGTGTATTCTTCAAAGGGAAAAGCATAAATCTGTCTCCCACCCAGACTTTTCTCCCATTACAATTACAGACTGAGAGAACTCACAGGAGATTATGGTTCAATTTGCAGTGCATTTCTCTCTTTGATGGTTTCTCTTTGAATCTTCCTTGAACTGCCAAGTACTATATTTTAGGGTCTACCTTGACACTGATGAGAAACCACACAAGCCTTTCAGATTGTCACTCGTTACATTGCCCAGAATTTCTTGGTCACCTTTTAGCTGTGTGTACTTTTTATCTGTGTTTCAATGAAAAGTTCACTATGTCTGTAGCTGATCCAGAGTTAAGATCTGTGGTCATGAAACAATTTTAATTGAGTTCTGTTATAACTTGGGTTCATGAGTTGCTGATATCATTGTATCATGTAGGAGAAACAAGCTAAATTTAGCAATTTCATGTAACACCATTGTGGCAGTCTAAAGTCCAAATATTTGATTGCAAAGTTCTATCTTGGAGGTAGTATTATGGGGACAATAATATATATGTTTTAAAGCTGGCAACTAACATCATAAAAACAACTTTATTGCCCTGCTGTAGAGATTTATAACAATTTCAAACTAATTAAAGAACTTAGCATTTCAACCACAACAGTAAGCAGTTCTTCCTTTCCAGGAGTTTAGTGAGCCTGTAGAATAGGGTTGGACCTCTTACTGAATGTGGATTCATAGACAATAAACATGGAAATTGCTGGAGAAACTCAGCAAGTTTGACAACGTTTGTGAAAAGAGAAACAGTTAATATTTTGGTTCCAATATCACTCTTTTCCAGAACTCTGGGTTCTCCACGGATGAATAGATGCTTGGGTTATTACTGTACGAGAACAGCTTGGCTAGGTGTATGGATTGTTTTGGAGCACATCCTCATTCTGTGCTGATGAAAGATGTCATATTTCTATATGTGTTACCATGCTTCATTCCAAGATGGCAGTTTCGTAGAACTCCTCAGCCAACGTTCCCTCCGTTTCTTTCGTGTTTTCTTCATTCATTGTTCTTGATGATGTCCTGAACTTCTGGCCCCAGTGCGGACTTGGATTTTTGCCATGCCACGTTTGCACTACTTCTTCGCTCACGTGATTGTCTCTGACTCAGTGTGACAGTCTCTCGGTTGCCTGGCTTGACAGTCTTTCAGATCAGCGTGGCATCAGCATGGACTTCCGGCCTCAAGATCATTCCAGAGTAGTCTCCTGGCCTCAAGATGAAGCCCAGTGTGGTCTGGAGCCTCAGTGCCAGAGTGGACTGTGTGAGAAAGATTGTTATTGTAAACTTTTTAATTTCTGAATTGTTCTAATTTATTTCTTTGGTCTGTAATGCTTGATTTCTTATTTCTTTATTATTCTAAATTGTTTTGCCTAAGAATTTGTACTTAAGAACTTAGATCTTTGCATCTAAGATGGCGCCATAAGTGGTGAATTGTAAACTTTTCACTGTACTTATTTAAGTACATATCACAATGAATCTAATTCTATTTTCATTCGACATTCATATTGAGGAGGTGAATTTTAACATGGAGGCAGATGAATATGGTTCACTTCAATGGAGGTTTTCTTCAAAATAAAACCAAGATCAGAGTTCTTGGTATCAGTGACCAGCATTGCTCAGACAACAAGTGTTGATGAAAAGTTGTTTATACTGTCATAGTTTGCACCAAATAGAGTAAACATTGAAGGCCTTACATTCATTTCCAGTTCAGAATAATCAGGGATTGATTTTTAATTTAGAAAACCCAGAGATTTAGTGTTTTTAGGGGTCAGAAACAATTTTTGTTTCCCTCCTTATTGGAGTTCAGGACAATTCAGGGAAAACAGTCAACTCACTGGAAAAGTTTACTTTGGGCGGTTCCCAAATAGGGCAGTTTGGTTTGACACTGCAAATTATTACTAGCTTATAAAGATCATTGTTTTGAGAGTATTCATGTGAGAAGACATACATTTCACAGGGAAGAAACTATGAAGAATCATTAAGCAGAACTTAAAATTTCATACAGAAGTGTAATTCCTCTGGATTTAAATCTCTGTAAATTAATGGTGTTGAGAAATACATTGTAAAGTTTCTTTTGTTGTGTGTTTCAAGATATTTATGCACTGTCCTTTTTTTTTGACGAACAGTGAAGCCAAGGTGCATCTCATCACTGCCAATCAGCCAGTGACTTTATCATTGTCTTTCAGGCAGTTAACCCAGACTGAATCTGCCAAGGTGAGGCCGGGGGTAGTCCAAAGCAAGGTCAAGCTATTTTATGGGGCATAATGGATCAGAAAGTTGACTGGTCTTGGAAATGATAGCGAATTTACAGTGTAGTTTTATTAGAATACTACCTGGTATGTCAAAATATGAATATTGAGAAACACTCGAAAAATTGGGGCTATTTTCGTTTAAAACTTTACAACAATGGAGTGACATGAACTACAAAATAAAATGGGCAGGAGATGCAGACTGCAGTCGAGAAGGTTGAGGAAGAGGTATAAGAATGGTTTTTAAAAGGACTGAGGCTAAAGCGGGAGAACCAAACCTCCTCCCTGAAGCGTTGGAATCACATGTTGGAGTGGTAGTGGGGTGGTGTGTAACAGAGAAAATATCAAAACAAGATGTGGTACTGAAACAGTGAGAAAAATCAATTGTGGGCAAGTGTAAATCAGGACTTTTTTTTGTAGTGGGAGGAACTGTCAGCATGGCATGCTTGGCAGTACTGAAATGTTTTAAGGTCTCCATCTCCTTTTGCTCTTTGCGCTGTGTTCACTTTCCTGTAAGAAACTGCAAACCGAGCTGGATTGAATTGGATGACCTGCTGCCTGTATGAAAGATGGCGACCGCCGCTGTGCCCTCACTTGTGACAGATGGAGGCCGCTTTCCTGCCTGCTTTCCGGTTGACGTCAGTCACCCTCTCTTTCCCCCCCACCAACCAACCTCCGCTCGCTCGCCGCCATATTGGAGTCTGTTTCCCTGGAGCTTGAGTGGGTTTGTACCGGAGTGAACCGGGAGTGGGATCGGAGCTGGGGATGAGCTGTGCCGAGGAGAAACAAGTTGCCGCCCGGCGGAAGAAGAGCAAACGGGGAGCGGCGAACGGCGCCGTGGTCCCGGGAGAGAGCCGCAGTCCCAGTCCGGCGGAGGAGGTGCTGAGGCCGCTGCAGAGCGAGCAACCGCGAACGGGGATGGAGCCGGAGCCTGGCCCAGGCTCAGGCCCAGGCCCAGGCTCAGGCTCAGGCTCAGGCTGGAGCGGGGAGCAGGTAAACGGCAGGGAGCAGCCCCTGTCCCCACCGCCGCGGACCGAGAAGGGGCTGTGTGTGTGTGTGTTTGGGGTGGCCTGTGGGTTGCAGTGAGTAGCCGACTTCCCCCATTCTCTCTGTTTCCACCCCCCCCCCCCCATCTCTTTCTGTCTTTGGGCCGCGTGTTCGGGATGGGAGTGTGGAGGGGATAGGGTTACACTTGGGCTTGGGTGAGGTGAGGGTCCATCAAAGGGAAGTCCCCATCTCTCTGCTTCAAGTAAAGAGGATGCTGCTCAATATTGGACCTTACAGCTCGGAAACAGACCCTTCGGTCCAACTCGTTCATGACGGCTAGAGATTAGTCCCATTTGGTCCACATCCCACTTTTCCTATTCATATACCCATCCAGATGCCTTTTAAATGCTGTAACCGTACCAGCTTCCACCACTTCCTCTGCCAGCTCATTCCATACACATACCAACCTCTGTGTGAAAAAGTTGCCCTTTGGTCCCTTTTAAACCTTACCCCTCTCACCCTCTACTTTTCCCCACCCTGGGGAAAAGACCTTGACTATTCACCCTATCAATGCCCCTCATGATTTTATAAACCTCCACAAGGTTACCCCCTCAGCCTCTAATGCACCAGGGAAATTACCTCCAGCATATTCAGCCTTTCCCTTTATCTCAAACCCTTCAATCCAAGCAGTATCCTTGTAAATCTTTTCTGAACCATTTAAAGTTTAACAACATCTTTTGTCTAGCTGAGAGACCAATATTGAAAACAGTATTCCAAAACTGGCCAAACCAATGTCTCGTACAGCCGAACGTGGCATCCCAATTTCCTACTCGATGCTTACGCTACATTGTTTACCTGCAACTCCACTTTCGGGAGCGTCAATGAACCTGCACGTCTGGTCTCTTTGCTCGGCAACGTTCCCCAGGATTGTCTATGTCTTGCCTGATTTTGTGTTTCCAAACTACAACACTTCCGATTTATCTAAATTAAACTCCATCAGTCAATCTGATCAAGGTCCCATTTTACTCTGCGGTAACCACCTTCACCGTCCACTACAGTACTAATTTTGGTGTCATCTGCAAACTTACGAACCGTTCTTCCGAAATTCCCATCCAAATTATTTATAAATGACAAAAAACAGTCGACCTATCACCGATCCTTGTGGAACACTGCTGATCATAGACCTCCAGTTCGAAAAACAACACTTCACCACCATCTTCTCAAGCACGTTTCACGGTCTTGGTATGTTGAATACCATTTTTAAAACAAAAGCATTAAAAATGCAGTGTTTTGATTCTGAGTGGATTAACTTGTGCCAATAATCGGCCGCTGGATGTTACTCTGAAGCAGTAATAGAAACTGAAACTGTCCTCTTTGTATCGTGTATTCTGTCCAAATTGTGCCTTTCATCTCCAAATTATACGCAAGTTTGAGGGCAGAATGTATTCAGTAGAGTGTCATTTTTGTTGCCATCGCTTAGTTATGGAATGGACTAGTTCTGAACTCAGAACTTTTATGTCCAGCGATGCATTGGTAAATGTAGTTTACTGTTTTCAGTTTATTGTTGTGTACCTCTAGATTTATTTGAGCAGGACAGTTGCTTCTGAGCAGTTAGTTACTGAATAAATTATGCTCTTCAGTTAATTTTTTGTTATCAAACTGTTGATTTTGTCTTAGGTAAAGCACTTTGCTTTTGGTTGATAGACCATATGTCCATGCTAAGAAATACAGAGAAAAGGTTTAGAATTGCACTGCAGGTCAGTCGGTATCTGAAAGTGCAAGGTAGCTTGATTGTTAGTTCTTGTGCAATTACAGAATAATCAATTCTGATAAAGATTAGTTATTCATGAATAACTAATGTGTTCTATGTCATCTGTGGAATTTTATCATAGTTTTTCCTATTGTTCATTGGAAATTAATATGCACAGGTAAATAACATTGCAATAGGTATCATTAATTATATAATAATTGTTTTAAAAAGTTTGTATACAGTGATGGTGCTGCATGGTCTCCCAGTGCACCTGATGAAATTGTGTGCAAAGCTTTACTTTGCAAGGGTGGACGAGTATGAATAAAAACATATCGGGGAAAATATTATAAATTACTACCCTCGAGTGAATATAAGTCTGCTGAACCAATTACATAGCAGTCTCTTACAATTTCTTCCTCGGTGTTGAGCAATAAATGGTGGAGGATCATGGGTGGAATGCACCCAGCGTCTCAAACTTGGTCCTACTTGAATCCAAGGCAGTGTTTCACTTGTCAAAGCCAGTTTCTGTATTATTTGGATTTTTATGTCTTTTGTTCTTATAGATTTCAGCTTTTCATTTCTTGCTGTCAAATGTATTTTGTTTGTTAACCAATGGCCTACTTGGATTTTGACTTTTTGTCCTACTCAACTTAATTTTCATTTAATATTTAACTCTTCCATCTACTTGGCATCACTATCCTCTCTCTTTATTTCTTCTGACTGTCCTAATTGCCTTGGCTTACTGTTAAATATTTTGATTTCTATGATTGTCACTGGAGCAGTTTCGATCATAAAATTGCCTGGTGACAGTAGGTATATGTACAATGGATGAGGTTAGTTTGCTTTCCTTGCTATCACAGAAACCAAATTGTATGTAGTGTTAAGTGAATAGTGAGGGCACCTACTATCTCGTGCTCCCAGGAGGAGGTTGAACAGTTCATCAACTTCATAAGCACCTTCCACCCTGACCTCAAGTTCACCTGGACCATATCAGACACAGCCCTCCCCTTCCTCGACCTCACCATCTCCATTTCTGGTAATGGACTCAACGCGGACATCCACTACAAACCCACTGACTCCCACAGCTACCTGGACTACACCACCTCCCACTCTGCCTCCTGTAAAAACGCTGTCCCTTATTCCCAATTCCTCTGCTTCTGCCACATCTGCTCCCAGGAGGACCAGTTCTACCATAGAACATCCCAGAAGTATACTGTGTCTGTCTTCTGAGGAAGTTGTTGTGATTTTCTGCTGTACATTGGAAATGGCAGTCGATGAGTTGAGCATTGTATTCTGTTTTTATGGGGGAGTCTTTCAAAACCTTTGTGTCTGTCGCAGTCCTCCTCATCTGAGTAGATCCTGAGCAGGGCTTGTCAGTAGGAGATGGCTTCTTTCACACGTTTAGGGTAGAAGTTAAAGTGTGGCATCATGAGGTTATTCATGGGCTTGCAGTAGAATGAGGTGTCCATCTTGGATGGAGATCTGTGTGTCCAAGAATAAAACGGATTCTGAAGAATAGTCCGTGGTAAGTCTGGTATGTTGAAACTTGTTGATATCGTGATGTAGTCATTTCAGTAATTCCTCTCCATGAATCCAAAGGGAGAAAATGTCATTGATGTATCTTATTACATGGACTCCTATTCAAACTAACCTCACAATGCTGGACTTCCCTAGCTTCCGTACCCATGAAGATTGCCTCAATCGTGATCTTGGGTTCATGTTGTGCTGCGTATGACCCCACCACACTATTCTGTATTTGAAAAATCTTCCTAACTGCGTTTTGACGCCGTCACTTTGTTAAATTGCTATGAGCTCTCTACCTTAGTTTGTAGAGTTTTGAATTACTTATTACTTTGGTTAGATCCTCGGCGTGCAACTTTTATTTGTTATTCCAGTGATTTTGGTTTGTCTCCGCCACCACGTTATTTTAAATTTTTTGTAATTATCTCTCTGCCTCATTTAATCAGATTAGAGGTGATCCCTTCACTTGTTATTCAGCTGTTGACACTTTATTTGCACCATCTGACACTTGTGAACACTTGCAGCGACCTATTGTTTGGCCTGTCGACACTCCAATCACACCATTTGTATGATCTTTACATCTCTCTGCCTATAAATCCTGTGCCTGTGCACCACTCTGTCATGCCACCTGACAAAGGGGCAGTACTCAGAAAGCTTGTGGTTTCAAATAAATCTGTTCGACTGTAACCTGTTGTCATCTGACTTCTGACCTTGTCCAGCCTAGTCCAACACCGACTCCTCCACATTACAGGTAAACCAATATCTGTTAAGTGGGAGACTTTAAAAAAATGTGGTAATGAGAGTTCAGAGTCGAAGAGTGTGGTGCTGGAAAAGCACAGCCAGTCAAGCAACATCCAAGGAGCAGGAGAGTCAATGTTTCGGCATAAGCCCTTCATCAGGAGCGAGAGTTCAGGGCCAGCAAGTTTCTGTTTGTGAGGACCAAGCCTAGCAGGAGTAGGGAACACTGGATGACAAGAGGTTCTGGTCAAGACAAAAGGAGACATATGTTAAGTATAGGCAGTTGGGTTCAAGTAAAACCTTTGACTATTGGGGGATATTTTGATAAGACCAACCAGGGAGGACTTGCACAGTTAACGGTAGGGCCTTGGAGAGTATTGTCGAACAAAGAGACTAAGGGGTGTCTGTAATTATCCCTTGAAAGTAGTGTCAGAAGTAGACTGGATGCTGAAGAAGGCATTTGGTATTCTTGCCTTAATTTGTCAGTGTGTTCTCGGATATCATCTTACACTTAAGAGGGAAGAAAGGAGACATGAGAGAGTTTTGGCAGACCGGGGAACGGAAAGTCCAATTTGATTCTATAAGTATATTAATTGCAAAAGAGTAATGAGGGAAAAAGTAGGGCTTAACAATCAACAAGGCCATCAGTTTTTGGAACCTCAGGAGATGGGTGGGGATCCTAAATGAATATTTCATGTCAGTATTTACATTGGAGAAAGGCATGGAAGCTAGGGAACTTGGGGAACTAAATTAGTGATTTCTGGAAAAAAGAGAAGGTGATGGAGGTCTTAAAACACAAAGGTAGATAAATCCCCAGGATCTGATCAAGTGTACCCCAAGACATTGTGGGAAGCCAAGCACTGTGTCCAAGGATAAGACAGGGTCAGCATTGGCAAGGTTTTTGGAGGGGATTTTGAGAGACAGGATCTGCATGCATTTTGAAAGGCAAGGATAGATTAGGGATAGTCAGCATGGCTTTATGTATGGGAAATTGCGTCTTACAAATTGAGTTTTTTAGAAGGGGTGACTGAGAAGGTAGGTCAAGGCAGTGCAGTAGACATTGTTTGTATGGACTTTGATGTGGAGGTGCTGGTGTTGGACTGGGGTGGACAAAGCTAAAAATCTCTCAACACCTGGTTATAATCTAACAGATTTATCCAAAAGTACAAGCTTTCAGATTGCTGCACTTTTGTCAGGTAGCTAGCAGGGCAGGATCATAGGACACAGACTTTACAGTAAAAGATTAAGTTGTCATACAACTGATGCAATGTATTGAACGAACCTAGATTGCTGCTAAGTTTTTAATCACTTAGAATGGGGATGTAGGATTCAGTTGATTAATATGTAAATCCCAAAACTTCTTTCAAGTTTTACTTATTAATCAATTGAAACCTGTTAAGTGATTAAAGACTTAGCAGCAATCTAGGTTAGTTCAATACATTGCATCAGTTGTATGACACTTTGATCTTTTACTATAAATTCTGTGTCCTATGATCCTGCTCCACTAGCTACCTGACCAAGGAAGAGTGTTCTGAAAGCTTGTACTTTCAAATAAACCTGTTGGACTATGACTTGGTATTGTTTTTAAGTACATAGGCTTTAGCAAGGCTTTTCACGAGATACTGCTTGGTAGATTGGTTAGTAAGGTTAGCTCCCTCGGGATGCAGGCAGAGCTAGTCAATCGATTAAAAAATTGGCTTGATGGTAGGAGATGGTAGTAGGGGGTTATTCAGACTGGAGGCCTGTGAGTGCCAGTGTGCTGCAAGGGCTGCTGGGTCCACTGTTGTTTATCATTTTCATAATGAATTTGGATGAGAATATAAAAGGCATGGTTACAAAGTTTGCAGATGACTCCAAAATTGGTGATATGGTGAACAGCGAAGAAGGCTATCTAAGCGTACAATGGGATCTTGATGAACTGGGCTGCGGAATGGCAGATAGAGTTTAATTTTCATAAATGTGAGGTGTTGTAATTTGGTAAGGCAAACCAGGGTAGGACTTACACAGTTCATGTTAGGTCCCTGGGAAGTGTTGTTGAACAAGGTGACAGAGGGGTGCAGGCACAGTTCCTGAATGTGGTGTCACCGGTAGACAAAAGGGTGAAGAATATGTTTGACACATTGCCTTCATCAGTTAGGGTCAAAAATCACATGACACCAGATTGTAGTCCAATGGGTATTTGAAAACATTAGCTTTCGGAGTGCTGCCGCTTCAGATGCGAGAGAGAGAGCGAGAGAAAGAAAGACCTTAGACACAGAATTTATAAGGAAAAGATCAAAGGGTCATACAGCTCAGGCAAATGAATTGAATGCACCTAACATGGCTCTTAAATCTTTAATCAGTTGGAATGGAGGTGCAGGTTTCAGTTGATTAATGTGCAAATCCCATAATTTTTTTCAAGTCATTCTCCTGAGATAATTTAGTGTTTTTGCTATAAAAGGTGACACCAATGGTCACACAAGGTATCTTAGGCATGAGGTCTTGGAGTCTGTCTTAACCCAGAGTCAAACTGGTTTCTGGATGTCACGTTACAGCTGTATAAGACGTTGGTAAGGCCACTTTTGGAGTTCAGCATACAATTGTTTGCCCTACAGTAGGAAGGATTTAATTAAACTGAAAAGAGTGCAAAAATGACTTACAAGGATGTTACTGGGACTAAAAGGAGAGGCTGGATAGGTTGTGCCTTTTTTCCCTGGGAGCCTGGAAGGCTGAAGGGTGAGCTTTATAGAGGTTTACGAAATCATGAGGGGCACGAATAGAAAGACTAGCCAAGGGCATTTTCCCAGGGTAGGGGACTCCAAAACTAGAGGTCTTAGATTAGAGTGGAGATATTTATAAGCAATGTGCAGGACACCTTCTTCCACACAGTGGTTGCTGCGTGTATGGAATAAGCTGCCAGAAGAAGTGTGTAGGAGGGTACAGTTACAACATTTAAAAGACATTTGGATAGGTACATGGGTAGCAAAGGTTTGGTGAGATCTGGGGCCAAATTCAGGAAAATGGGATTGGATTAGTTCAGTTCAGGAAATCTGGTTGGCATTGACAAATTGGGCGGAAGGGACTGTTTCTGTGCTGTATGACTATGATTCTGCGTGTAGTATGCAAGGAACTAATATGTGGCAAAATCGTTGTTGTAATTTAGTAAAAATTATTATTCTCTATCAAGTTGGATATGGTTTTATGTCTAGATTTATGGAATAATTGAATTGAATTAATGAGGCTGTTTAGTTTTCTATCTAAAATGTAAGTATATACGTGCTATAGCGGAGCCAAACTACGGTATCCTCCATTAGGAATGAGGCTTGTGGGCCAGGGACTCAGAATTGGGAGTGGGGTGGGGCTAGGGAGAAGGTAGGTGAAGGTGAGGGAGAAAGTGATAGGTCGGAGAGGAAGGTGGAGCAGATAGATGAGTAAGGTGATAAACAGGTCAGGAGGGTGGTGCTGGTTTGGAGGCTTGGGACTGGGATGGGGGGCTGTAGAATGAGGAAACTGTTGAAATCCACATTGATCCCATGTGGTTGCAGGGTCTCGAGGCAGAATGTGAGGCATTTTTCCTCCAGCTGTCCAGTGGTAAGGGTTCAGTGATGGAAGAGGCCCAGCACCTGCATATCCTTGACTAAGTCGGAGGGGGAGTTGAAGTGTTCATCCATAGGGCAGTGGGGTTGGTTGGTGTGGGTGCCCCAGAGATGTTCTCAAAACTTAACTCATTCCTTGCTTGCTTATACCCTATACACATTCTCATCCATTCAGGTTATTCAAAAATTATTTTCATTTAACAAATTGATACTTGGATAATGTGAAAGCTATCAGGAAATGTATTTCAAAAGTCTGGAACAGCAAGCAACAACAAAATGTTTCCTGTGCTTTAGCAGTTGAAGAGGCAGTTTCAGTTCAGATTTAAATCTCAAATATTCGTGGAAAACAAGAAACTACCTCTGACATCTGTCTTATACCTATCTGCCCTCACTTTAAAGTTATGTCCCCTCGTGTTTGCCATCACCATACTTGGAAAAAGGCTCTCCCTGTCCACCCTACCTAACCCTCTGATTATCTTGTATGTCTCTATTAAGTCACCTGTCAACCTTCTTCTCTCTAACGAGAACAGCCTCAAGGCCCTCAGCCTTTCCTCATAAGACATTCCTTCCATACCAGGCAACATCCTAGTAAATCTCCTCTGCACCCTTTCCAAAGCTTCCACATCCTTCTTATAATGCGGTAACGATAACTGTACACAATATTCCAAGTGTGACCATACCAGAGCTTTGTATAGTTGCAGCATAATCTCCTGATTCCGGAACTCAATTCCTCTATTAATAAAAGCCAAAACACTGTATGCCTTCTTAACAACCCTGTCAATCTGGGTGGCAACTTTCAGAGATCTGTGTACATGGATACCGAGATCTCTCTGCTCATCTGCACTCCCAAGAATCTTACCATTAGCCCAGTACTTTGCTTTCCGATTACTCTGTCCAAAATGTATCACCTCATACTTGTCCACATTAAACTCCACTTGCCGCCTCTCAGCCCAGCTCTGCATCCTATCTATGTCTGTCTGCAACCTACAACATCCTTCGTTACTATCCACAACTCCACCGACCTTAGTGTCATCTGCAAATTTACTAACCCACCCTTCTAAGCCCTCATCCAGGTCATTTATAAAAATGACGAACAACAGTGGACCCAACACCGACCCTTGCGGTACGCCGCTAGTAACTGGACACCAAGATGAACATGTTCCATCAACTACAACCCTCTGTTTTCTTTCAGCAAGCCAATTACTGATCCAAACTGCTATGTCTCCCACAATCCCATTCCTCCGCATTTCGTATAATAGCCTACTGTGGGGAACCTTATCGAACGCCTTGCTGAAATCCATATACACCACATCAACCGGTTTACTCATCTACCTGTTTGGTCACTTTGTTAAAAAACTCAATAAGATTCATTAGGCACGACTTACCATTAACAAAACCGTGCTGACTGTCCATGATCAGATTATTCTTTTCTAGATGGTTATAAATCCTATCTCTTATAATCTTTTCCAACACTTTACCAACAACTGAAGTGAGACTCACTGGTCTGTAATTACCAGGGTTGTCTCTACTACCCTTTTGAACAAGGGAACCACATTTGCTATCCCCCAGTCCTCCGGCACTATTCCTGTAGACAATGATGATTTGAAGATTAATGCCAAAGGCTCAGCAATCTCTTCCCTTTCTTCCCAGAGGATCCGAGGATAGATTCCATCCGGACCAGGGGACTTGTCTATTTTCACACTCTGCAGTATTTCTAATACCTCTTCCTTGTGAACCTCAATCTCTTCTAGTCTGGATGCAAGTATCTCTGTATCTTCCTCGCCAACATTTTCATTTTCTATAGTGAACACTCAAAAAATATTTATTTAGTGCTTCCCCTATCTCCTCTGACTCCACACATAACTTCCCACTATTATCCTTGAATGGCCCTAATTTAACTCTTGTCATTCTTTTATTCCTCACATACCTATGGAAAGCCTTAGGGTTAACCCTGATCCTATCCCCCAACAACTTCTCATGTCTCCTCCTGGCTCTTCTGAGCTCATCATTTTAGGTCTTTCCTGACTTCATTGTAACCCTCAAGCGCCCTAACTGAGTTTTCACATTTTGTCCTAACATAAGCTGCCTCCTTCTTCTTGAAGAAGGATTCCACTTGCTTAATAAACCACGGCTCATGCGTTCTATAGCTTCCTCCCTGCTTGACAGGTACATACTTATCTAGGACACACAAGAGCTTTTCCTTGAATAAGCTCCATATTTGTAATGTTGTTTCCTTCCCCATTCTATGCTTCCTAAATCTATCCTAATTACATCGCAATTTCCCTCCCCCCGCCCCGCCCCGCCCCGCCCCGCCCCGCCCAGCTGTAACTCTTGCTCGGTGGAGTACACCTATCCCTTTCCATCACTAAAGTAAACCTGACAGAATTTTGATTGCTGTCTCCAAAGTGCTCACCTACTTCCAAATCGAACACCTGGCTAGGCTCGTTACCAGTACTAAAAGCTGAAGTGGCTTCGCCCCTTGTAGGCCTGTCCACATACTGTCAGGAAGCCCTCCTACACACACTGGACAAAAACTGACCCATCTATAGTACTTGTACTGTAGTGATCCCAGTCAATATTTGGATAGTTGAAGTCCCCCATGACAACTACCCTGCCTGTCTCACCCCTATCGAGAATCATCTTTGCTATCCTTTCCACTACATCTCTGGGACTACTCAGAGGCCTATAGAAAACTTCCAGCATGGTGACTTCTCCTTTCCTGTTTCTAACCTCAGTTAATGAGTCCCCGAACATCCTTTCTACAACTGTAATATTGTCCCTGATCAACAATGCCACAGCTCCCCCTCTTTTACCATCTTCTCTGTTAGATTAGATTACTTACAGAGTGGAAACAGGCCCTTCGGCCCAACAAGTCCACACCGCCCCGCCGAAGCGCAACCCACCCATACCCCTACATCTACCCCTTACCTAACACTACGGGCAATTTAGCATGGCCAATTCACCTGATCTGCACATCTTTGGACTGTGGGAGGAAACCGGAGCACCCGGAGGAAACCCACGCAGACACGGGGAGAATGTGAAACATCTGAATCTCGGAAGCTGCAACAGCCATTCCTGTCCCTGCTCTATCCATGTCCCCGTAATGGCCATAACATCGAAGTCCCAGGTACTAACCCATGCTGCCAGTTCACCCAGTTTATTTCGGATGCTCCTCGCATTGGAGTACACACATCAAACCAGGTTCTCCCTTGCCAGTGTCAGATATTTGATTTTGGAACTCCCTACTCTCATCCTCTTCTGTACCTGTCCTACAATTTTGGTTCCCATCCCCCTGCTGTATTAGTTTAAATCCACCTTAATAGCTTTAGCGAATTTCCCACCCAGGATATTGGTATCCCTCTGGTTTAGATGAAGACCATCCTGCTTGTAGAGGTTCCACCTACCCCAGAAAGAGCTCCAATTATCCAAAAACCCAAAACCCTCCCTTCTGCACCATCCCTGTAGCCACGTGTTCAACTCCTTTCTCTCCCTATTCCTCACCTCACTAGCACGTGGCATGGGCAGCAAACCAGAGAAAACAACTCTGTTTGTCCTAGCTCTAAGCTTCCATCCTAGCTCCCCGAATTTCTGCCTCAAGTCCCCATCTGTCTTCCTACCTATGTCATTGGTGCCAATGTGGGCCACAACTTGGGGCTGCTCCCCCTCCCCCCAAGGATCCCAAAAACACGATCAGAGACATCACGAACCCTGGCATCCGGGAGGCAACACACCAACCATGAGTCTCTCTCATCCCCACAGAACCTCCTATCTGTCCCCCTAACTATCGAGTCCCCAATGACTACTGCTCTGCTCCTCTTCCCCCTTCTCTTCTGAGTAGCAGGTGCCCCACTGCTTTCCCCTGGTAAGTCATCCCCCCCCGCAACAGTATCCAAAATGGTATACTTATTGTTGAGGGGAATGACCACAGGGGATCCCTGCACTACCTGCCAGTTCCCTTTCTGTCCCCTAACTGTCACCCATCTGCCTTTATCTTTTATCTGGGGAGTGACTACCTCTCTGTAGGTCCTATCAATAACCCCCTCTGCCTCTCGAATGATCCAAAGTTGATCCAACTCCTACTCCAGTTCCCTAACGCGGTTTTCAAGGAGCTGGTGTTGGGTGCACTTCCCACAGATGTAGTCAGCAGGAACACTAGTGATGAGTTGAAAAATGTTGTGCTGGAAAAACACAGCAGGCCAGGCAGCATCCGAGGAGCAGGAGAATTGGCGTTTCGGGCATAAGCCCTTCTTCAGGAATGAGGCTGGTGTGCCAAGCGGCTGAGATAAAGGGTGGGGGGAGGGGCGTTGGGAATACGATAGGTGGAAGGAGGTGAGGGTGAGAGTGATAGGCCGGAGAGGGGGTGGGGAGGAGAGGTCGGGAAGATGATTGCAGGTCAAGAGGGCGGTGCTAAATCCGGGGGTTGGGACTGAGATAAGATGGGGGGGGGGGGGGGAGGGGAAATGAGGAAGCTGGAGAAATCTACATTCATCCCGTGTGGTTGGAAGGTTCCTAGGCGGAAGATGAGGCTCTCTTCCTCGGCGTCGTGTGGTCATGGTCTGGCGATGGAGGAGGCCAATAAACCTTCTTGTCCTTGGTGGAGTGGGAGGGGGAGTTAAAGTGTTCAGCCACGGGGTGGTTGGGTTGGTTGGTGTGGGTGTCCCAGAGGTGTTCTCTGAAACGTTCCGCAAGTAGGCGGCCTGTCTCCTCAATGTAGAGGAGACGCATCGGGTGCAGCGGATGCCGTAAATGATGTGTGTGGAGGTGCAGGTGAATTTGCGACGGATATGGAAGGATCCATTGGGGCCTTGGAGGGAGGTGTGGGCGCAAGTTTTGCACTTCTTGCGGTTGCAGGGGAAGTTGCCGAGAGTGGAGGTTGGGTTGGTGGGTGTGGACCTGACGAGGGAGTCGCAGAGGGAGTGGTCTCTCTGGAGCGCTGATAGGGGTGACCCTTACTTCTCACATTCCGCAGGAAGAACATTCCACTGCCCTAAACTCCATTCCCACTATTCTAACTCCTGAAGTGACTACTAAAAAAAAGGATTAAGAAATAAACTAGTCACCTTACCTTGTCAATCTGGCTCCCACAATTTCTTTTTAGGTTAGAGGAGGAGGATGGGTGGGAGACACTACCCGAGTAGCGTCTTAGGTAACGCAACCACGCAAATATAAACTGTTCTACTTGCCCTTCCCAGAAGTCCTTTGCTCGCTCCTCCCTCGCTGGCCTGAAGGTAAGAAGTTTGTGTACTTACAGGCCTTCCCAACAATCACCTCGCCCCAACGTCGTCACCTCCTGGCTTCCGCCTCTTGCTGCTCCAAAGTGGCATGTTCTCCAAATGAAATTTCCCAAATAAAACAGTTGGAATTACAGTGGCAACTTTGGTAGAGGTGAGCATTCTTTAAATTTGCAATATGAAGGGGGGCCAATGAAGTCTTAATAATAGTTAACAGAACTGAAACAGCTCAGCCTCAAGTTCTAATATTCTTTAATATCTTAAAACATCAAAATTTAAATGCACTCCTCTTCATGTGAATACTCTGTATCAAAAACACAGCAGCGAAGATATTTTAATAAAATACACTCATATAGCTAAAGCATGACCACTGACCCAACTTTTTTTAAATAGGTGTTGTGGAATTTGAAATAAATCAGGGGCTCAGGGCACTCAATATATGTTTTTAAGATCACAAAAGTTTTAAAAAGGACATAACGTTGTACAATTTCAATGTAAAAAGAAAATCTGCCCTATTACATAGTCCACAAAACACATTGAATTGAGATTCTGATTCAAACAAGGCAAAACAGTTACTTTAAAAAGGATTTTCTGAACCATTATTTTAACAAAGCAAAATTCTTCAACATCACACACTCTCAGCATGGCACAATTTACATTGAAACTCCCCCCCTGACCTAAGTATTAGTACAACCTTAAATTCAGTGTTTTTTTTCGCATTCTCTTACTGAAATTACACTTATAAAAAGGAGAAAGCTCTCACAGTGACCACATGATACCGCAATCTAAACTACACTCTTCCCTCAGAACAAAAGCTCCACCTCAAATTTTGCACTAGGGGAATTTGACCCCTTTCTCACTTTACTCCTCATGGGGGCTTGAACCTCAACCAAACACATGGAAAGGCTGAGCCCTACTCAAACAAGGAGAGGCCAAACTGCAACCCACCCCCACCCCCCCACCCCAATGCAGTGCAGGGGCCTTGAACCTCTGCCTATCAGTGCACTTGCAAGATTGTGTCTCTCAACTGAACTAATTACTGTTTGAGGAATGCGTAGAATAGAGAATGATTGAGCGAGGGAAGCATCTCCGGCACACAGGAATATCGAGAGAGACCAATGTTTAAAATCTTACCTTGTGGGCCCGTCAGTCTCGTGACATAGATGTTCCAGGCAGCTGCTGACGCTGTCCAATCATAACTATTCATTTGGATCCTGCCAACTACGCCAATATTGTTGTCTCGTTTTCCCCCTCAGTTGGAGATGTACAGCACGGAAACAGACCCTTCAGTCCAACATGTCCATGCCGACCAGATATCCCAACCCAATCTAGTCCCACCTGCCAACACCCGGCCCATATCCCTCCAAACCCTTCCTATTCATATACCCATCCAAATGCCTCTTAAATGTTGCAATTGTACCAGCCTCCACCACTTCCTCTGGCAGCTCATTCCATACCTGTACTCACCCTCTGTGTGAAAAAGTTGCCCTTTAGGTCTCTTTTATGTCTTTTCCCTCTCAACCTAAACTTATGCCCTCGAGTTCTGGACTGATTTCGTCTATTTATCCTATCCATGCCCCTCATAATTTAGATTATGGCCCAACAAGTCCACACCGACCCGCTGAAGCGCAACCCACCCAGACTTATTCCCCTACATTTACCCCTTCACCTAACACTACGGGCAATTTAGCATGGCCAATTCACCTAATCTGCACCTCTTTGGACTGTGGGAGGAAACCGGCGCACCTGGAGGAAACCCATGCAGACATGGGGAGAATGTGCAAACTCCACACACACAGTCGCCTGAGGCGGGAATTGAACCCGGGTCTCTGGCGCTGTGAGGCAGCAGTGCTCACAATTTTGTAAACCTATATAAGGTCACCCCTCAGCCTCCAACACTCCAAGGAGGTAACCCTCTTCACTGTCGACTACACCTCCAAATTTGGAGTCATCTGCAAACTTATTAACTGTACCTCTTATGCTCGAATCCAAATCATTTATGTAAATGACAAAAGGTAGAGGACCCAACACCGATCCTTGTGGCACTCCACTGGTCACAGGCCTCCAGTCTGAAAAACAACCCTCCAAAGTCAAAGCAGAACATTCAGGCACTTAGTATTGTTTTAGCTCCTTCATCTTTATTCCGGGCCCTGGAGTAAGAGAGAACGATCGCCTGTGTGCACAGGGACGTGAGTTCACAGTCTTCTCTGGAACAGCAGTTTCTCAATGAACTATATAGTCATTTTACAGGGAGGAGCATCCAGATAAGTCAACATGCATATTAATAGGGTGATTGTTACAATCAACAAGTATCAATAGCAGAGGCTAAAGTCTTTACTGTTATATAATGAATGTTCTTAACCTTGTTAACTGGATTCTTACAATGGATACTTTTCCCCTTGTTAGCTGACCTTGCATACTGATTGCTTCCAATATTGTTAAATGGCTTTATGTAATTAATGCTTTTTCACCTTGTTAACCCATTACTCTTGCCTGCAGCAGCCCATTGGTAACATATCTTATCTGATCTGAGTCATGCTCAGCTGAACCACTTGATTCACAAAACTCAGAACTTAACTCTTTCCCTGTCTGCCTTGACTGTATAAGCATTGTCATTGGGAGGGGTGTGGGTGCAGGTTTTGCACCTCCTGCTGTGACAGGGGAAGGTGCTGGGAGTTGGTTGTGGGCTGGTGGGGGGTGTGTGGACCTGATGAGGGAGTCACAGAGGGAATGGTCTCTTTGGAAGGCTAATACGGATGGGGAGGGAATGATGTATCTGGTGGTGGGGTCCGTTTGTAGGTGGTGGGCATGGCGGAGGATGACTCAATGTATGTGGAGGTTGGTGGGATGGAAAGTGAGGACAGGCACTCTGGACTACATTCAGAACTGACTGAGCCCACATGGACTCCAGGCTACATTCAGAACCCCACCCCTCCCAACGCAAGGAGGACAGAACGCCTCTGGTCCTCACCAACATACATCGCATCATCGTCTGCCACCCGCAAATGGACTCCTCCACTAGAGACATATTAACCTCCCCACCCCTATTGGTGTTCTGGAGAGACCATTCCCTCCACAACTCCCTCGTCAAGTCCTCCACCCCCCCCAAGCTAACACCCCACTCCCGGCACATTACCCTGCCACCAAAGGAAGGGCAATACCTGCACCCCTCACCTCCGTCCAAGGCCCCAAAGGATTCTTCTTCATCCTACAGAAATTTACCTGTGCCGCCTCCAATGTCATAATGTCATCTACTGTAATCGTTGCATCTGCTGTGGTCTCCTCTAAATCGGGTAGACAGGACGCCTACTTGCAGATCGTTTCAGAGAACATCTCTGGTTGGACCCCCACACCAACCAATCCCACTGACCCGTGACTGAACATCTCAACTCCCCCTCCCACTCAGTCAAGGATATGCAGGCCCTGGGCCTCTTCCATTGTCAAACCCTTACTACCCGACAACTTGAAGAATGCCTCACATTCTGCCTTGAGACTCAGCAACCACATGGGATCAATGTGGATTTCAACAGTTTCCTCATTCCCCTCCCCCGGCTTCTCACACACACATTATCCCAGTCCCAAGCCTCCAACTCGGCCTCACCTTCCTGACCTGTCTATCACCTTTCCCATCTATCTGCTCCACCCTCCTCTCTGACCTGTTACCGTTTCCCACATTTCATCTCCCTATGCATTCTCAGCTACCTTTCCCCCCCTACCCAACTCCACTCCCAATTATATCTCAGCCCCTTGGCCCACAAGCTTTATTCCTGAAAAGTTGATTCTTCTGCTCCTGGGATGCTGCCTGACCTGCAGTGCTTTTCCAGCACCACACACTCTACTGTCATCTCCAGCATCTGCAGTTCTCACTTTCTCCTACTGTACAGCAATTTTCACGTTGCTGTCCGTTTTTGCAGTCCTTGTTTCCTAGCAGGATCTGCAGTTACTTTATTCAGTGAGTTGTGTATTTGTTGATTGTAACACCAGTTCAGTACCATAACAGCTGGTCTGGCAGATTCAGCATTTTTCATCCATACAAATTCATTTCTATCTAACTTTAAAACAATACTGTGGAATGGTATGTATGTTGAGTCTGAGTTCTAATGCATTAATTAGACAATAAAGTTATCATTTTTAAACAAAAAATTGTTGCAGTCCAGTTGCTCCCCTTGGTAAAATCTGCTCTTCATTGTATCAGTTGGCAATTTTACTTGGGTTGTCCGAGTTACACTTCAAAACAAGCGCCGTATTAAAATTTGGATGCTAGTGATTGGAGGACTTAGTTGGCATTGACATATGTCTCAATGAAATGTGTGCCTCATAGAGGCTTTCCTCCTTTCCCCTATATTGTACTGTGTTAAATTTACTTGGCACGCTATAAAGCTATCATTGGTGCTTGTGTGAGCAAACTGGTGAAATCTGCATATCAGAAACAAGGGAAAGAACTGCCAAAGTTTCTTCTTTGGTTCTGAGGAAGTATTTGGTCCCTTGCAACTTAAATACAAACTGAGACTTAGATCAAGATGTCATTACTCTGCGGTTACACCATAACTGATGTTCTAATGTACGAGGCTTTGCATATTGATGGAAAGGTGATAGCTAGTTAGTCTTGGATGAATTCAATGGTGACTGTATGATTAGCACTCTGTCAATTGTACACAAATGAGTTAGCGAGTTTTGCAACAAATGAGCCAAGCCTAATTATATCAAAATTAGGCAGGAGCTGAGAAATGTGGGTTGGACACAGCTATTTGGGGTAAAGTCCACATTTGATATGTGGGAGGCTTTCAAAGATAGGTTGAAGGTTGTGCAGGATAGGCATGCCCCTTGGAAAACAAAGGATAAGAAAGGCAAGATTTGTGAACTGTGGATAACAGGAGAAATCGTGTGACTAGTCAAGAGGAAAAGGGAAGCATACATAAGGTCCAGACAGCTCAGACCAGAATGGGCCCTGGAGGAATATCGGCAGAGTAGGACCAATCTTAAATGAGGAATCAAGCGGGCTAAAAGGGGTCATGAAATAACTTTAGTGAGCAGAATTAAGAAGAATCTCAAGGCTTTTTATTCTTGTATAAGAAGAAAGGGGGTAACCAGAGAAAGGGTTGGTCCACTAAAAGGATAAGGAAGGAAGGTTGTGTGTTTAACCTGAGAAAATGGGTGAGATTCTCAATGATTACTTTGCATCAGTGTTGACTGAGGAAAGGAAGGTGATGAATGCTGAGATTAGAGATAGACATTTGTTTACTCTGGATCACGTTGAAATAAGGAGGGAGGATGTGTTAAGGTGGAAAACTCCCCTGGACCAGATGGGCTCTATCCCAGGTTGCTGAGGGAGGCAAGAGAGGAAATAGCTCGGGCCCTGACAGATATCTTTGTAGCAACCTTAAACACAGGTGAAATGCCGAATGACTGGAGAGTTGCTCATGTTATCCCCCTGTACAAGAAGGCTAGTAGGGATATTCCAGGAAACTACAGACCAGTGGAGCCTGACCTCAGCGGTGGGAAAGTTGCTAGAGAAGGTACTGAGGGATTAAAAAAAACTATTTATATTTGGAAAAGATTAGGCTTATCAGTGATAGGCAACATGATTTTGTGCGGGGTAGATCGTGCCTTACCAACTTAATCGAGTTCTTTGAGGAAGTGACCAAGTTGATAGATGTCCTACGCATGGACTTTAGTAAGATTTTTGATAAGGTTCCCCATGGTAAATTAATGGAGAAAGTGAGGTCACATGGTATGCATGGTATTCTAGCTGGGTGGATAAAGAACTGGTTGAGCAACAGGGGACAGTAGTAGTTGAAGGGACTTTCTCGAAATGAAGAAGGATGACAAGTGGTGTTCCACAGGGGCCACTTTTGTTTGTAATATACTTAAATGATTTGGAATAGGGCATTCTTGGTGTGATCAGTAAGTTTTTAGATGACACAAAGGATTGGTGGAAAGCATAAGTGAGTATCAAAGAATATAGAACAATATAGGTTGACTGGAGAGTCGGGCGGTGAAGTGGCAGATGGAGTTCAATCCAGGCAAATGTGAGGTGATACATTTTGGGACGTCTAATTTTAGAGCGTATTATACTGTAAACGGAAGAGCCTTGGGAAAAGTTGATGAGTAGAGAGATCTGGGAGTGCAGGTCCATTGTACCCTAAAGGTGGCTGCACGGGTGGATAGAGTGGTCAAGAAGGCATACGGTATGCTTGCCTTCATCAGACAGGGTGTTGAGTATAAGAGCTGACAGGTCATGTTAACATTGCACAAGACTTTGGTTTGGCTGCATTTAGAATACTGTGTACAGTTCTGGTTGCCACATTAACAAAAGGATGTAGACGCTTTGGAGAGGGTGCAGGGAAGGTTTACGAGAATGTTGCCTGGTATGGAAGGTGCTAGCTATGAAGAGAGGTTGAGTAGGTTAGGATTGTTTTCATTAGAGAAAAGGAGATTTGGGGGGACCTGATTGAGGTCTACAAAATCATGAAGGGTATAGACAGGGTAGATAGAGATGAGCTTTTTCTCAGGATGAGGGATTCAATAATGAACGGTCATGCTTTCAAGGTGAGAGGTGAAAAGTTTAATGAGAATATACGCGGCAAGTCCTTTACACAGAGGGTGGTAGGTGCCTGGAACACGTTGCCAGTAGAGACAGGCATGGTAGATTCATTTAAGATGCGTCTGGTCAGATGCATGAGTAGGTGGGGAGCAGAGGGATACAGATGATTAGGAATTGGGTGACAGGTTTAGCTAGGGGATTTGGATTGGTTCAGGTTTGGAGGGCTTGAAGGGCCTGTTCCTTGGCTGCAAATATTCTTTGTTCTTTCTTTGAATTAGTTGTTAAATTTGGATTACACTGGTCCTATCAAATCTCTCATTTGGTGCCACAATCTTTTAATTTAAAAACATTTTTTATTCCTTTATATCCAGAAGTGTTATCGCACACAACTGAATGTTTTTATTCCCATTGCCAAAACACTAACATTTCCTTTTATTAACAACCACCATCACTTAAATCACCCATGCAAACCATCAAAGGTGAAGAGGTACGAATGTGAGAAGGGGTTAAATCAAACTGGAGTTGGAAGGGGATTCACTGTCTTTTAATTCCGTACATGGACGTTAAGTTCCAGTCTTTCTGGGGACAGAATTAAGCGTGGTCTTCAGCTGGCGAAAATATTAGCAAGAGAGAAATGTGCATTAAAGGTAGAGTTGCCATCGTCCCAGAGGACCAGAGGTTTGCTTGCTCATTAGGGAGAACTGATTGGTAGTGGTTTAACCTGAGGGTCACTACACCTCAGTTGAGCAGAGAGGTTGAGAAGGCAAGTGATCTCAACCAGGGTGGGAATTGAACCCATGCTGTTGGCATCACTCTGTATTGCAAATGAAACATCCAGCAAACTGAACCAACCAGACCCCGAGATAATGTGTTTTCCCGTTAGGGGATTGAACCTCGGTCTCCTACGTGACAAGGGGGGGGGGATACTAATCACAACACCAATGAAGAACGCACATAGAAATGTGCGTTACTTTACAAACAATTTGATGCAAATACTATGTTTACCTTGAGTACAGCAATGCAGTTTAATTTTGTTTGAGCTATGGGTTTTGTCATCTTTTAAACTTGACAGTGATTGCTACGAAACATGCAAGGTTTTAAATCTTTCACCTCCTCCTTAGCCTTACAAAATTTGTACTTTCTCTGCTGAAAGCATGGGATGGAAACACTCTCCCAGATACTGATGTGAAATGAGAGAAAGATCAGTGCGTGAGGTCTGTCTGTGGTAATCCTGGATTTTGTGGGTAAGAACCTCTGCTTTTAGCAATACCTAATCTCTCCTTTTTCAGCACCTTCTAACTCCTGAGAACTTGCCTGAACTCAGGAAGTTCATGGTGGCATGGGGCTCAGTGGTTAGCACTGCTGCCCCACAGGTTCAATTCCAGTCTTGGGTGACTGTGTAGAGTTTGCACATTCTCCCCTTGTCGGCAAGTGTTTTCACCAGGGTTTCCTCCCAAAGAGGTGCAGGCTGTGGGAAATGTAGGATTATGGGGATAGTGTGGGGGTGCTGGGTCTGAGTGGGGTTCTCTTTGGAGGATTGGTGCAGACTTGAGCCAAATGGTTTCTTTTTGCATTGGAATGATTCTAAATTTCTGATGTCCTTCCTTTCAACGGTGCGACTTATTTCTATCCCAAAGGTGTTATCCCAATCCTAAAACTAAACTAAATTTTGCAGAATGGTTACTGGCGTCAGACCTGACATGCAAGGATGGAATAATTAGATATGTTCTATTTATTGTGTATGAGGGGGTGTTTGATCAGTGGATGCTGTCCAATGATTAACAGGGGAGGGTGGGGAAAAGAATTGTCTTACATTCATATTTAGGAATAATCACTTGCAGGTAACTGTTTGATGCTATTGAGCTTGGTTTGGGCATGAGGAAATAAGTAAATAAACTAAGCAAATGATGAATTGATCCAAGCCTTCAACTTGCTTGGGAAATAAGGGTTTTAACAAAAAAGCGTAACAAATAATTAAATGAATTGGTGTAATCTCAGATCAGCTTTTTTGCACTGAGAGGTGTTAGATTAGTAATTCGTTAGGGATGCTCAATTTAAATATGAGATATTATGAAACTCTTTGGATCTTAGAATGCTAACCAGTACAGTTGATGCATCAACTCTATGACAGTGAGAGCCCGAGCAAAACTGGAATCAATGGCAATCAGATGGCGACCAGTGGGAGTCATACCTGGCACTTAGGAAGATGGTTCTAGTTTTGAAGATCAGTAATCTTAGCACCAGGACATCATTACATAAGTTCTTCAGGATGGTGTCCTTGTCCCAACTATCTTCAGCTGCTTCTTCAATGACTTTCCCTCCATCATAAGATCAGCAGTGGGACTGTTTGCTAATGACTACGCAGTGTTCAGTACCAGTCACAACTCCTCATATACTGAAGCAGGAAGTGTTCAATGTGACAAGATATGGACAAGATCCAGATTTCAAATGGCAAGTAACATTGGCACCAAGCAAATGTTAGGCAAAGACCATCTCCAGTAAGAGATATTCTAACCACTGCCTCTTGATTTTTAGTGGTGTTACCATTGCTGAATCCCCCATGATCAACATCCTGAGGGTTATCCTTGACCAGAAACTAAACTGGACTCACCCTATAAGTATCATGGCTACAAGAGTATGTCAGAGGCTAGGAATACTGTGGTAGTAACTTACCTCCTGACTCCCCAAAGACTGTCCTCCATCGACAAGGTGCAAGTCAGGAGGACAATAAAATCCTCCCACTCGCCTGGATGGGCACAGCTCCAACAATACTCAAAACTTGATACTATCCAGGACAAGGAGAAAGTGAGGACTGCAGATGCTGGAGATCAGAGCTCAAAAATGTGTTGCTGGAAAAGCGCAGCAGGTCAGGCAGCATCCAAGGAGCAGGAGAATCGACGTTTCGGGCATAAGCCCTTCCTTAGGAATGAGGAGCGTGTGCCAAGCAGGCTAAGATAAAAGGTAGGGAGGAGGGACTTGGGGGAGGGGTGTTGGGAATGCGATAGGTGGAAGGAGGTTAAGGTGAGGATGATAGGCCAGAGAGGGGGTGGGGGCAGAGAGGTCGGGAAGAAGATTGCAGGTCAAGAAGGCGGTGCGGAGTCTGAGGGCTGGGACTGAGAAAAGGTGGGGGGAGGGGAAATGAGAAAGCTGGAGAAATCCGCATTCATCCCCTGTAGCTGGAGGGTTCCTAGGCGAAAGATGAGGCGCTCTTCCTCCAGGCGTCGTGTTGCCATGGTCTGGCGATGGAGGAGGCCAAGGACCTGCATGCCCTTGGCGGAGTGGGATGGGGAGTTAAAGTGTTCAGCCACGGGGTGGTTGGGTTGGTTGGTGCTGGTGTCCCAGAGACTATCCAGGACAAAGCAGCCTTTTTGATTAGCACCATTTTAATGAGCATCCGGCTCTTCCACCACTGCTCACTTGCAGTAGTGTGTACTATCTGCAAATTGCTGTGCAGAACTTCACCAAAGATCTGTGAGCAGCACGTTCCAAATGTATGCCTGCTTCCATCTAGAAAGACAGGGCAGCAGATGCATAGAAGCACCAGCAGGTACCCCTCCATGCCACTCACCATCCTGACTTGGAAATATATTCCATCATTGTTGCTAGGTCAAAATCCTGAAACTAACTTCCTAATGGTATTGTGTGTCTGCCTGCAGCACATCTGTAGCGGTTCAAGAAGGCAACTCACCTCCTTAAGGGCAACTGGGGATGGACTATAAATGCTGGCTAACTGGCAATGCCCATGTCCTATGAGTGAATAAGAAATAAGAACTTTGTAGAAAGTTCCTCTGACTGAGTCTCCAGTGTTGAATTGGACCAGGTTGTTTAAGAACATTGCATAATTTAAAGGTTGAGCTCGTAATATTTTCTAACAGTTGCATAAAGGCATATGATGTAAACACTTAGACTTTTAAGAATTAGCATCCCTACAGTGTGGAATCAGACCCTTTGGCTCACAAGTTCACATTGACCCTCTGAAGAATAACACACTTCTATACAGCCCATTTCCCCAATCCTATATTTATCCCGACTAATGCACCTAACCTACACATCCCTGAACACTTTGGACAATTTAGTGTGGTTGGTTCACCTAAACTGCACATCTTTTGGACTGTGGGAGGAAACTGGAGCACCCAGAGGAAACCCCCACAGACACAGTCTCTCACTTCTCTCTCCCTCCCTCCCCGCCCGCTCTCCCTTTAACATCGTGTGCACAGCACAGAGAAACCAGAGGGAATAGGTGTGTGTGCTATGCCCAGATCTATATAACTGCCATTCCCTAAAGCAGTTCCTGATTCAACAATTGATTTCCAGTTTGTGATCTCATTGGGAAGCAGCTGCATGTTAAATTTGTTCATAATTTCCTTGGTGTTTCTGGGGTATAGGTAGGATTTTCTCCTCTTCAATAGTTTGTGAACTCCTGCATATAGCATGGAATCTGCTTCCTGACTGAAGCAACAGCTGTCAGGAGAGGAACGTGATACTGCTGTAAGATCATCTCAGAAGCATGTCAAGCGAGGCTCCCTGAAAAAGGGAACGATTCTTCTTTATACAGGGTTTTACATCACAGTCAGTCATGCACGCAAGACACAACCTCTACCACTCCCCCATAGTCATATGCCACCCAAAAGCAATCTATAGTAATTAGATTATTCCTTAAAACACTCTGTGGTTTGATAGTCACATCGTGCCTGCAAGACAGGAAAATAATTAGCCCATTAACATCCCACCCCCTCCCTCTCTTCCCCTCCCTGCCCCGTCTCCCACCTCTTTCGCCCCCCTTCCTCTCGCTCGCTCGCCCCCCCTTCCTCTCGCTCGCGCCCCCCCCCTTCCTCTCGCTCGTGCCCCCCCCTCTCTTCGCCCCCTGCCCCCCTCCACTCTGTCCTCCTCTCCCTCGAGTCCCCCCCTCCCTGAACCCCCACCCTGCCACCGTGTCTGCCTCCTCTACTCATCACTCTTGACAGTGAATAACAGGAATGGTTCTGCTGCTCCAAGGCTATTATGGTATCATAGAGAAACTTACTCGTGAGTTGGGTCTGACTGAATTGTGAAATTTTTGATGGTGTCCAGAGAGCATGTTTCACCTCAAGCTCTCTTGACAGTTACATGATACTGATTCTGTGATCTTTGTGTTCTGTCAAGTGTCAGGCTTGTTTTCACATAAACTGTCCTATTTGCATCCGAAAAGCATGTTAAGTCCAAACCATGAAATCTAATAAATAAACTACAAAAGTTGAGACACACACAATGCTGTTTTTGTATTCGTGAACAAAGGTCAGAAGAATCTTTGTGTTTAAATTAATGAGTGAAGGGGTTTTCTGCCTACTTCATTGATATATCAACAGTGAACTTAATAAGACAAGGGTCAAATTATTGTAATTGTCTGTGTGATATGTCACATGACCAAATTGCATTTTATTTTTGCCTTGGTGCAACATGTGATAATCTTTGAGATTAATGCTGAATTTGGCAGTGATGTGCAATAAGTAAGCAATTTTTAATTCGAATATGTGCATTTGTCTTCCTAATTGATACTTAAAGGTCAGGCATTTCTTTTGTGTCTTTTAAAAATTCAAAATTCCCAAAGAATGTCTTACAAGTTGGCTTTCCAGGTTTCTAAGCTCCCTTAATTGACATGATTTCTGCCACTGGGGTTTCTTTTGTGCAGTTGATTGTTTGGGAGGAAAGTGTTCCTGAAAGTGAGGGTAGGGTGAAGGACGAGAACAGGTTGACTCACCTTATTTTAATAATGGGTTTTGTCAAGCGGACAAGCACTGGTAATGAATGGTCTTCAAACACAAAGATTAAAAGTTACTTCAGTACAGTGCATTGACTATGATAATTCCAGAACCTCCGATGAAACCAATGGCAAACTTGAATATAAAAGACAAATGAAATCTATAGCCAAATTACTTTCATCTATCAAGAATCTTTGGGTTCTAATTATGTAAACTGCATCGTCTTCATGGAAGTAAATTTCACAGCAATATTCCTTTCCCACTCCAGCCTCTCTCCCACCATCAAATTGACTTTGTTGCTCTTGGTTATGGAGCACTGAATTGGACCAAATATTGGCACCAGTCAACAGCCATCACCAGATTATGGGATGGCTACATTAGAAATGTTATTTTAATTAGAATAAATTAGTCATTTTTATCTCTTGGAATTGCATTCTGCTTTCCAAAGGTGGGATATAATCAAAACGTGCTTCAGATGTATGTGCATATACATCAAAAATATTTCCATTGGCTTTAATTTGTGAAATACCTGTATACTCTATTGATAGAATTAAATGTTCAATTCATTATTTTGCTAAATGAACTCCAAGCTATCACCGGTCCACCAAACTGAATATCTATTGTACTTAACTATACTGTGGAATAAGACTACTAAATTGAGCTCAGTACATGTAACATCTCATTTGTGCATATTTCATACAGCACCTTCACAAAAAATGTTTTGGTACAAATGTTTTTATGGTGTACCTGGACTCAAAAACTAATGCAGGTATATTTTCTATGTTGCCTCCAAATGCTGTCTGCATGTCTATTGTTGTAGTCATTTTGATTGGCCAGGTATGAGCTCGGGAAATGTTTTAACTGCGTACGCATAGGATGTTGTGCAGTCCTAGTGTATGGTTTAATGTAATAAATGAAGCTTAATGTTGCATTTAAAATATTAAAGTTGTGTTCACTGCTGCTGGGAAAATGAGTGTGTAAGTGTTTCAAATTGGAATCTATAAGTTATTTTTATTTTCTATATTTTACCCCCCTCTGCATTTTTCCCAGGAGTGGCACCTAATTCTTGCTAGTTTATGGTTGTCCACTAACCAGTATTCCTCTGGTGTCTCATGTATAGGGCACACTTAGTTTAACTCTGAGATTTTTAAAATAAAAAGTTAGATTATGTAAGTATTGTACTGAAGTCCGGATTGCCTGTGGCCCTTGTATGTGCATTTCCAGGCATATTACCAGGTATAATTTGGAATTTCATATTGAATTTTTCTTGGGCCCATCAAATCCAAAGCCCAGGTTGGTGAGGCAAATGTTGCCTCTAAAAATTGACCTGAAATAATTGCCTCTAGCTTGGTGCTAAAGAGGAAGATCACTTCGTTCCTGGAGAAAATGGAAGATAAAATTATCTTGTATTATTGTAAAATGTAAGTTGCATGAAAATTAACTGCGGCATAACTCAATTTAGATATTTAATATTTGCGATCTATCTTAAGTGGCATTAAATTGGAAAGGTGAGATGATGCAAATTAAAAGTATATCACAGACAACTTTGCAGAGATTTACCTATTCATACATCACAGAATTGAATCTGATTGTTTCATTAGAGGTTAAATGACTGAACAAAAGAATGGATTTTTCTTCTTAGTCCTGTGGTCCATCTCCAAATTGTTGGTACAGTATCTCCTGATCGATGTACAGCCATTTAGGTTGAAAGCCTTTAATAAAGGCCGCTGTATATTTAGGTAAACTAATTCAAACCAATATCTCAAACAGACTTACTTCTGCCTGTTTCCCTAGTTAACAATTTGAAAAAACAAAATTAGAAGCATTGTCCAGTTGTCAGCTCAACATTTACATAATACAATAATATTATGGGGTATTAGAAGGAAGCAACCAAAATAATTTGCGGAGAGTTAGGTCAGTTAATCCCACATAGTTTGTTGAAAGATGAATTGTGCCCAATACAATCAATCTTTTCAAGTGATGGGTCATTCAATGGAAGTGCGTAATTTGTTGTAGCAAGGAATCTAATAATGTTATACTTGATCTTGATTGTTAAGGTTTCAGATTCTGTAACCTGGCAAGTTGCTCAAATTGGAAACCGACAACTGCAGCAAATTGCTCATGGGATGTGGTTATTTTGACAGATCGGCATTTATTTTTCATCCCCACTGGCTCTGGAAGACAATTATATGTCGTGGTTTTCACGATAGAGTACTGTGAAGGCTAAAAGTTCTAGGGCATTGATCCATTGAGAATGAAGAAATTACAGTCTAGTTCCAAGCTGGGTTGGTGCGTGACTTGGAGGGGATTTTGCTGATTATGTTATTTGAATGTGAAATTCAAATGCAGCAGAGATGGTGCACGCTGCTGTCACTGTGTGCCGGTGGTGAGGGTGAATCTGTGTTGATGGTTGGAGTACCACTTTAATTGGGCTGCTTTTTCTTGGATGAAGATAAATTTCATGAGTGTTGTTTAGAGTTGCACTCACCCAGGCTATTGAAGAGTATTCCAGCAAACTCCTGACTTGTGCCTTGTAAATGGTAGATAGGCTTTGAAGAGCTAGGAAGTGAATTACTTGTTACAGAATTCCCAGTCTCTCCTTTCACTAATGTATGTTTGAGGCTGTGCTTGTTGGGTTTCTAATTGGGAACTTTGAAAATGTTTATGGTGGGGTGAGCTTCAGCATGATAATGCTGTCAATATGGTGTTAATAGGGTTAGGATTAGGATCTAAGGTGGTGGTATGGTAGGGGCCCTGAGCTGGAGCTCGTCGTTTTATTTTTTTTCCTTTTTTATTCCCCTTTCTACTTGCCTCTTATCCTTAGAAGACTTCGATGGTGATGCGCCGAGCCAGCTTGCACTCGAGGCGAAGCACTACATTGACTCGTGCTCTGTCTGCTTTTACTTTTTTCTCTCTCTTTGGCTTTTATTTTTACTTTAACCTTAGTTACCTACTGGGGAGACCACCTGGCAGCTTCAGTGGCAACTGCATTGTCGAGATCAGCCCAGTGCATTCTCGTGGCTACAACATTGTTGATAGAAGCAAGATGGCATTGAAGAATGGTGACATGATTCTGTGGTGGCAGCTCAGCGAGGGGGAGACCCATGCTGGTAATGGCCTCAGCATTTGGGTGGAAGAGCCTGGATTCAGGCCCATGGCTAAGCACTTAGAAGTACAGTCATGCTGAACTTTGAACTTTTATATCTTTATTTTCTACTTATACCTAAGGTTCTGTACCTAGGTACCTGTTGTACCTAAGATGATACTGGAGATTGGCAACTTTGTATGCTTTTCACTAAACTCCTGTAAACACTCCCCCCATAATTATCTTTCATCCCCCTTGACCCTCAATGTTCCTGATGAAGGGCTTATGCCCAAAACATCGACTCTCCTGCTCCTTGGATGCTGCCTGACCTCTGCATTTCAAACGCCACCCTTTTCGACTATGACTTCTCCAGCATCTGCAGTCCTCCCTTTCTTGTTGATTACATGTGTCATAATTCTAAATTCTGAAGAGGAACTTTACATTGTTGTAGTAAATGGTCATTGTGTTGCATAAATATGCCCTACTATTTTGAACTCCAAGTATCGATGTTAGAATGAACTTGTTGCTCAAGGGGTGTTACATTTACAAAAGAGTTGTGGGTAATATTGAGCAAGGTGTGTTTAATAATGAGCATCTGACCTTGTGGAGGGGAGATCATTGATGAAACACTTCAAGATAGTTAACATTAGGGCACAGCACTCAGGAACTCCTACAATGATGTCCTTGGCTAAGTTGATCGGCCTCCAAGAGCCGCAGTCATCTTCCTTGGTGCTAGATGTGATGCGAACGAATAAAGACTTCTCCCCCAATTTCTATTCACTCCAATTTTGCTTGAACTTTATGATGCTATATCTCTGGCATGTAGCTCCTTTGCTAATGTTTGGACCAAGATTGTAATAAAGTCACAAGTTGATAATATTCCTAGAATCCAAACTGTTGATTTATTGAGCAAGTCATTGCTGCGTAAATGTTGTTTCACAGGCATCTATGATGCTGAGAGCCTAAAAAATATTTGCTTTAGACTAGAGTTAAGGCCATGCAGAGTTGTAGATGAGTTCAAGTCTGGAGGTTAGAAACTGGAAAGCTTGCCAAGAGAGGGTTGGAACATTCAAATGTAGAGGCATTATTGATATTGTTTTCTGGAACAGGACAGAATTGGTTGTGACTATAAAATTGGAAGCAGGCCTTGGCGGTAACATAGAATTTGGTTGCAAATAATTTGGTTCAGCATTGGACAGTGGCCAGGGAGTGGAGTGGAGCTGGTGTGTTTGTCTTGTACTAAAAAATAAATGAAGGAAGAGAAAGATTGGATTGAGAGCAAGAAACCAATTCAGAATTAAAATTCAACTTTAAAATGTTTTACTTTTACAATTAAAATTTGAAGAAGTGAAACTCTGCTCTTGGGATAGTTGATTTTCATTGCCAGAGAGATTTAACTATGAATGTAGTTAAGATTATCACTTACAATTCAAAGTATCTTTGATAGTAAAAAAAATTAACTCAGTTTTTGTAAATGCTAAATTCACACTGTTTGCTGAGTTTTGATTGTTGTTGAGATAGCCAGCAAAATAACATTTTCATGTCATTGATGACAGCAGAGTAGCTCCAACAGCAACTTGTGGATGTTTGAATTAAACCATGTTCTGTGAGAATGTATATAAGATATGAACAGGGAGGGAGAGAGTTAAATTTTTGGTTTTCGTGAAAGAAGAGGTTCAGCTGAGCATGACTCAGATCATTAAAAAACTTAGTTAACAATGGGGTGCTGGAGGCAAGGGTAATGGGCTAACAAGGTGGAAAAGCATTCATTACGTAGAGGTATTTAACAATATTGGCAGCATTCAGTATGTCAGGTCAGTTTAACAAGGTAAGAAATATTCATTATGTGAAGCCAGTTAAGATAAGAACATTCATTGTGTCACTGTTGATGCTCGCAGATTGTAACAGTCACCCAATTAATATGTATATTGCCTTATCTGGATGCTCTTCCTTGTAAAATCACTATATAATTCATTAAGAAGCTGCTGTTTGAGAGAGAAGACCGAGAACTCATGTCTCTATGCACATGGGTGATCATTCTCTCTCTCTCCCTCCAGGGCACAGAATAAAGATGAAGGAGGTAAAACTATCCTGTGTCTCTGAGTGTTTTACTTCGACTGATGGGGCCGGGGTGGAGCGGGATGACACCTGCTTCCCATTTAAAGTTACTTCACCATTTGCACAGAAAAACATTGAAGGCCATTGACCTTGGTATTACTTGGACAGAAAATTATGTCCCAATTGACAAGACTACAATTGCATTACTTCCATAGCAAGAAACCTTTGAAGTTGCTGAGCAGAAACCTATAACTGAAGTAAAAGTATTAAGATTTTTTTAAAAATAGGATATTACAGATTGCCCTTTTGTTATTTAATGCTTTAATACTGAAGCTAAGAAGTATAGATGTTCTCTAATCAATCTATCCAGAGTTGTTATTACACCCTTCTGGATCAGGTGCAAAATATCACCTAGCCCATTAAGCGTGGTCTGCTTTTGAGTCACTTGTTATATCATCTATACATTTACTCTGTCTTCCTGGCTTTGACATGTATCCCTGAATAAGCCTATCTGGCTCAGTGTTGAAAATTTAAATTGCCCCAACATGCAGAGCCAGTTTCATTTTTTATCACCTTTTATGCTAAATAAAGATTTCATGAATTTTCTTCCAAATGTCCTGGCTCTAGATGTTATGTTTGTGTCCTTTGCTCTGGATTCTCTTACCTTGTCTGTATAAGCCTTTTTGAAATCTTTTGTCATACGAACCGTTTTGATTTGGTTAACTTCAACCCCCCCGCAAAAAATCACTGGCAGAGTTCCCAATGTGATTGGTTGTGAGACATATGATAGTCATTCTTTTTATCATCACGAATATTGTGAAAGTAGATTTTTAAAAAAATCTTTAATGGATACAGAGATAACTAGTAAGGCCAGCATTGTTGCCTGTCTCAAATTTCCATCGAGCTGAGTAGTTTGCAGAGCCATTTTCAGACAACATTATTGTGCATCTGGAGTCGTCTGTAGTTCAGACCAGGTAAGGATAGTACATTGCATTCCTTTGAGTATACCGGATGGATTTTTACAGCAATCGATGTTGTTTGAACTACCATGGACATTGCTGCGAAGACTAGCTTTCTGTTCTAGATTTGATTTAATTTAATTTAAATTCCAGTTGTGGCATTGGTAGATTTGAACCCATGTCCCCTGAGCATTAGCCTCGACATCTGAATTACAAGTCCAGTAACATTGGATAATGTGTGGTGCTGGAAAAAGCACAGCAGGTCAGGCAGCATCTGAGGAGCAAGAGAGACAATGAAGTCCTGATGAAAGGTTATGCCCGAAATATCAACTCTTGCTCCTCAGATGCTGCCTGACCTGCTGTGCTTTTTTCAGTGCTACACTTTATCGACTCTGACTTCCCCATCATCTGCAGTCCTCGCTCTCTCTTAGTCATTGACATTACCATCATGCCATCATTTTAAACTGGTTAAGCTTTGTGTCTTTTCCCGAGGATGGGGGATTTCAAAATTAGGGGCATGTTTTTAAGATGAGAGATGATAAAGAAGACGTGCAAACTGTTTGCCCAGAGGGTGGTTCACATGTGGAATGCGCTTCCTGTGGAAGCGGTGGGTGTGGGCACAATTGCAACATTTTAAAAGATATTTGGAGAAGTACATGAATAGTAAAGGTTTGGAGGGATATGGACTAGGAGCAGACAGGTGGGACTAGTTTAGTTTGGGATTGTGTTCAGTGCGGTCTGGTTGGACCTAAGGGTCTGTTTCCATGCTCTATGACTCTGAGGATAAAATATTAAAATTAAGTGACGAGGTAATGATATTGATGTAATACTTTAGATATCATTAGATTCTCTGGAGCTGGAGCAAGTTTCTATTGTGCCAGTTAAATGTTTGTAATTTTTTGCTGCAATTTCTGACAGTTAGGAAGTTGGTGTACAATACTGCAAAATACAAGTGACAGTGACACAAATTGACAAACGATTGGTGAAACAGCACTTGAAAGGTTGCCCAGTTTTGTTGACTGTGATTATGAAATGCATACTGATTGGAACTCAATTGTATAACAATGGTTAATAAAGCAAAGCTGAATGGGAAATATTGGTAACGATTGAGAATGAGGATTATTGAAGCACAGCACAGACTTCACTTAGACAAGAAATGTACTTCACCATATCTACCCTTTACATGTTGGATGTGTTTGCCTCGCACATCACTATTGTAATTGTACTTATCTGCTAGTTTGGTAATCAAGTAATGGCCTAGTTTGTGAAAATCTTTTATACCCTTTGATTACACCTGATTTTTTTCGTTTCAGCCAACCCTTACTGTCCACCAGCCAGCAAAGGACTGTTGTTTGTTGTGCCATCATGAACGGAAGGATTGGGGAACTCAACAGAATGGGATTGTGGATCTAAAGAAGTTGGCACATTCACTACCTCCATTAACTCATGGCGGTCTTGAACGAGTGCCTCTCTGGATATGCCAAGCATGTCAGAGACGAGTAGAGGAGGAGCAGCAACGGGCTATCTGTGAACAGACCCTAATGGTAAAAATGAACTTTACTTGTGATGATCTAAAATATCTGTTACGCATTATAGGCAGAAAGGGAAATTTTGTGTTCCTTTTAATATTGTTATTTTCAGAATATAAATTATCATGACTGAATTCTGGGCTATACTTGCAAATGTAATCTGTTTCTCTTGGTCATACTGTAGAATCAGCTTACAGAATCAGAAGTATTAACATTGTGATCATGTCAAATGCTCATGTTGTTCTGTGGCATAGAGTCATAAAAGATGTACTACAGGGAATCAGACCTTTTAGTCCAACTTGTCCATGCCAACCAGATTTCCTAAATAGATCTTTGTGGGCGGCACGGTGGCACAGCGGTTAGCACTGCTGCCTCACGGCGCCAGAGACCCGGGTTCAATTCCCGCCTCAGGCGACTGACTGTGTGGAGTTTGCACATTCTCCCCGTGTCTGCGGAGTTTCCTCCGGGTACTCCAGTTTCCTCCCACAGTCCAAAAATGTGCAGGTTAGGTGAATTAGCCAAGCTAAATTGCCCGTAGTGTTCGGTGAAGGGGTAAATGTAGGAGAATGGGTCTGGATGGGTTGTGCTTCGGCGGGTCAGTGTGGACTTGTTGGGCCGAAGGGCCTGTTTCCACACTGTAACTAATCTAATCTAATCTAATCTTTCTGCTCTCACTTTAAACTGATGCCATTTAGTTTTGGACTCCACCACCCTGGGGAAAAGACCTAGTCTGTTCACCCTATCCATGTCCCTCTTGATTTTATAAACCTCTATAAGGTCATGCCTCAGCCTCCAATGCTCCAGGGAAAATAGCCCCAGTCTATTCAGCCTCTCCCTATGGCTCAAATCCTTCAACCCTGGCAACATGCTTGTAAATCTTTTCTGAATCCTTTCAAGTTTCACAGCATCCTTCTTATAGCAGGGATACCAGAATTGCATGCAGTATTCCAATAGTGGCCTAACCAATATCCTATACAACTTGTGGTTCTGTTCACCGAGCTGGGAATTTGTGTTGCAGACGTTTCGTCCCCTGTCTAGGAGATGTCCTCAGTGCTTGGGAGCCTCCTGTGAAGCGCGTCTGTGATGTTTCCATCGGCATTTATAGTGATTTGTATCTGTTGCTTCCGGTTGTCAGTTCCAGCTGTCCGCTGCAGTGGCCGGTATATTGGGTCCAGGTCGATGTGCTTATTGATTGAATCTGTGGATGAATGCCATGCCTCTAGGCCCCTGGCTGTTCTCTGTTTGGCTTGTCCTATAATAGCTGAAAATGTGTTGCTGGAAAAGCGCAGCAGGTCAGGCAGCATCTAAGGAACAGGAGAATCGACGTTTCGGGCATAAGTCCTTCTTCAGGCTTATGCCCGAAACGTTGATTCTCCTGTTCCTTGGATGCTGCCTGACCTGCTGCGCTTTTCCAGCAACATATTTTCAGCTCTGATCTCCAGCATCTGCAGTCCTCACCTTCTCCTCGAAGATTGTCCTATAATAGTGTAGTCCCAGTCGAATTCATGTTGCTTGTCATCTGTGTGTGTGGCTACTAAGGTTAGCTGGTCGTGTCGTTTCGTGGCTAGTTGGTGTTCATGGATGCAGATTGTTAGCTGTCTTGCTGTTTGTCCTATGTAGTGTTTTGTGCAGTCCTTGCATGGGATTTTGTACACTACATTGGTTTTGCTCATGCTGGGTATCTGGTCCTTCGTCCTGGTGAGTTGTTGTCTGAGAGTGGCTGTTGGTCTGTGTGCCGTTACGAGTCGAAAATGTGTTGCTGGAAAAGCGCAGCAGGTCAGGCAGCATCCAAGGAGCAGGAGAATCGACGTTTCTGGCATGAGCCCTTCTTTGCTGAAGCTTTTCCAGCAACACATTTTCAACTCTGATCTTCAGCATCTGCAGTCCTCACTTTCTCCTCTGTCGTTATGAGTCCTAGTGGTCGTATTGTTGGGGTGGTTGCTTTCGTAGTTCAAGACTTGGTCTGTGTGTGTGACTTTCCTGTATACCTTTGTGGTGAATTCTCCGTTCGGTGTTCTCTGTACCATGACGTCTAGGAATGGGAGTTGGTTGTCCTTTTCTTCCTCTCTAGTGAATCGGATTCCTGAGAGTGTGGCGTTGATGATCCGGTGTGTGTTCTCTATTTCGACCTGTACTGCGACCACTAGGACTCATAACGACACACAAACCAACAGCCACTCTCAGCCAACAACTCACCAGGACGAAGGACCCGATACCGAGCATGAGCAAAACCAATGTAGTGTACAAAATCTCATGCAAGGACTGCACAAAACACTACATAGGACAAACAGGAAGACAGCTAATGATCTGCATTCATGAACACCAACTAGCCACGAAACGACACGACCAGCTATCCTTAGTAGCCACACACACAGATGACAAGCAACATGAACTCGACTGGGACAACACTGCTATTATAGGACAATCCAGAGAATAGCCAGGGAATTCCTAGAGGCATGGCATTCATCCACAGATTCAATCAATAAACACATCGACCTGGACCCAATATACCGGCCACTGCAGTGGACAGCTGGAACTGACAACCGGAAGCAGTAGATACAAATCACTATAAATGCTGGAGGAAACATCACAGACGCGCTTCACAGGAGGCTCCTAAGCACTGAGGATGTCTCCGAGACAGGGGACGAAATGTCTGCAACACAAATTTCCAGCTCAGCGAACAAAACCACAACAACGAGCATCCGAGCTACAAATCTTCTCACAAACTTTGAATCCTATACAACTGCAACATGACCTTCCAACTCCTACACATGACGCTCTGCCCAATAAAAGAAAGCATACTAAATGCCATCATTATCCTGCCACTCATGGAACTATGAACTTGAACTTCAAGGTCTCTTTTTTTTCAGCAACGCTCCACAAGACTTTGCCATTTAAGTGCATAAGTGCACTTGTTTTTCTAAAATGCAGCACCTGACATGCATCTAAATTAAACTCCATCTTCAAATCCTCAGCCCATTGGTCCCATTGTAATCTTTGCTGTCCACTACATTTCTAATTTTGGTATCATCTGGGAACCTACTAACCGTACTTGCTATGTTCACATCTAAATCATTTATATAAGTAACAAAAAGCCATGGACCCAGCACCAATCCTTGTGGCACCTGCTGGGTACAGGCCTCCGGTCTGCAAAGCAACCCTCCACCACCACCCTCTGTCTTCTGTCTTTGAGCCAGTTCTGTATATAAAATAGCTAGTTCCTCCTTTATTCCGTGCGATCAAACCTTGTTAACCAGTCAACTATGAGGAGAAAGTGAGGACTGCAGATGCTGGAGATCAGAGCTGAAAATGTGTTGCTGGAAAAGTGCAGCAGGTCAGGCAGCATCCAAGGAGCAGGAGAATCGACGTTTCGGGCATGAGCCCTTCTTCAGGAATGATCTATGAGGAACCTTGTTGAACACCTTACTGTCCATATAGATCATGTCCGCTGCTCTGCTGTCAGCAATCCTCTTCAAAAAATGTAATCAAGTTTGTGAGACATGATTTCCCCCACACAAAGCCATGTTGACTATCCCTAATCCTTGCCTTTCCAAATACACGTACTTCCAGTCCCTCAGAATTCCCTTCAATAACTTGCCCACCACCGATGTCAGGCTCACTGATCCAAAGTTCCCTTACCATCTTTCTTAAACAGTAGCATCACATCAGCAAAACTCCAGTCTTCCAACACCTCATCTGTTGCTATCGATGATACAAGTATCTCAGCCAGGGTCCCAGGAATCACTTCCCTATCTTCCCACAGAGTTCTAAGGTACACTTGTTCAGGTCCTAGAGATTTATCCACCTTTGTGCATTTCAAGACATCCAGCGTCGCCACCCCTGTAATATTTTTCAAGATGTTGCTATTTATTTCCCCACAATCTCATATCTTCCATATTCTTCTCGACATTAAACACTGATGCACAGTACTTGTTTAGTATCTCCTCCATGTCCTGTGGTTCTGTGGCCTTGCTAATCTTTTGAGGGGCCCTGTTCTCTCCCTAGTTACCCTTTTGTATAATCCCTTTGGATTTTCTTTAACTCTACTTGTCAAAGCTATCTCGTATCCCCTTTTTTCCCTCCTGATTTCCCTTTTAAGTGTACCCCTACTACTTTTATACTCTTCTAGGGATTCGCTTGATCCCTGCTGTCTGTACCTGACGTGCGCTTCCCTCTTTTTCTCGACGAAGCCTTCAATTTCTCTAGTTATCCAGCGTTCCGAACACACACACACACACACACACACACACACACACACACACACACACACACACACACACACACACACACATACCAGCTGTGCCCTTCATCCCAGCGGGAACCTGCTGGCTCTGGACACTCTATTTCATTTTCTACCCCCCTGCTCCTGGGTTAAATCCTCCCAAGTAACTGAGTAGGTTCAGAAACTCCCTGCCAGTATATTCGTCCCCTTCCAATTCAGGTACAGTCCGTCCTTCTACAGGTAATTTCTCCTAGAAGACATTCCAATGATACAAAAATGTGAATCCTTTTCTGCTGCACCAGCTCCTCAGCCTTGCCTTCATCTGCTCTATCCTCCTATTCCTATCCTCACGAGCCCATGGCACCGGAAGTAATCTAAACCTTACTACCCTCGAGGACCTACTTTTTAAATTCCTGCCAACTTACATTATTCTCCTCTCAGAATCTCGTCCTTTTTGCTTCCTATGTCATTGGTTCCAATGTGTACAACCACTTCCTGCATGCACATAAGTTTTGTATAAAATTTTAGAATGTTATTATATTCACCACAGTGATGTCTCGTTCAAAAAAAAGTTGCAGTCCTTCACATCGGCAAAGAATGATCAGAGTCTGTTTCTTCCATCACTTTGAGCTTAAATTGGTTTGGTTTGGGATGAAAAGTTATTTGTAGTTTTTTAAAATTTTTGTGGAATTTGTGCACAAATTAAGTTCTAAGTCGAAGAGTGTGGTGCTGGAAAAGCACAGCTGGTCAGGCAGCATCCGAGGAGCAGGATGTTGCCTGACCGGCTGTGCTTTTCCAGCACCACACATTTTGACTCTGATCTCCAGCATCTGTAGTCCTCACTTTTCTCCTATGAATTAATTTACAAGGTTCAGAATGCCAGTTTTATTTGTAGTTTCATTTTTACAGCGAGTTAAATTGTGAATGAATTTTGCTCTTATGACTTGGATTGAAGTTAGCCTTTCTAAAGCACTCAAAAACCTAGAAATTGCTCTTGAAAGGATTGTGTTACATGCTACTTTAAAGAAAGGGGAGGAAAGGCTCAAATGTGAGGTCAAACCTAGTCAAGTACTCTGAAAGCCAGACCCTTGTGGATGATTTGATCTCATGTTCTAAATTAAACAATTCTGTTTTGTTTCTGCAGTACTTCAGAAGAACAGCATAAAACTGGGGAAATCTAAAATGAAAAGATGCTGGTTATACTCAGTAGCATGGCAGCATCCCTGAAAAGAAACTAATATTTTGAATTGAACCTGACTCTCAGAACTGAAGGACAGTGATGGATTTTATTTTATTGAAAGGAAGGAAGGCCAGGAGTTTAAGAACATAAGAAATATTAACAGGAATAGATCATTTGGTCTGCCCTATCATTCTTTAGATCCCTCCCTGGCATCACAGCGAGAGAACAAGGAAGATTTGAGATTGGGTTGAGCACAGGACAGATTAAGAAACAAAAGGCAAAGGACATGATAATGTTTGTTGTCACGAAATGGAGCATTTACTTACAATGAATCAAAATAAGGGCAGAGTTCATGCTTTGAAATTGTTGAGTTCAGATGTCTGTAAAGTTCCTAACTGGAAGGCTGTAAAAGTGACTTTTCAGTCATGGACCTCAAACATGAGGAAGGAAATGTCAATCAGTGAAGATTGACAGGATAAAAGAAACAAACTGAAATGACAGTGGGGAGAAGCAATAGAGCGTCAAGGTAAGGATTCCCACAAGAGAAGTGATTCTGAATTAAACCTGAAAATGAAAGCAAAATACTGCGAATGCTGGAAAACTAAACTAATAGCAAAGTACCTGTACTAAAAATGCTGATGGCAAGTGTGATGGCATCTGTGGAGAGAAAGTTACTGTTTCAAGTCCGACCCTCATGAGGTAGTTTACAGCTTTCTAAATGCAGTATTGAGGGACTGAATTGCCTGTTCCTAATCCTCATTCTTATGTTCACATGTTGCTGCTAATCTGTGCATTTTCAGCACGTCGGTTTTATTTCATGTTTTCAAATGTTTATTCACGTTGATATTTGAGATTATAAAAGTAAAAGTTTTCTTATTTTTTCTAAAGAGAGCCTGGAGTTCTCCCAGGTCAAAAGCAGCATGTGACATTAGAACAATAAAACCCTGTGCCACTTACTGTACTTTACAGCGGAACACAGTAATGCATCAGAATGGCATTTCTGTTCCTCACAACTACTGGTAACATTCAGTCTATTCATCATCTTGGAAGTTGTGCCTGATCTCAGGCTATTTTCACTGATTATATGCTAGTGTTGTGCACCTTGGGGAAAGTTGCTTCAGATTACAAGTTTGAATGATTGTGTTGTCATAGAATTGTAGAATGTTAATGACACAGAAGGAGACCACTTGGCCCAGTGTATCTGTTCTAGCCAAAAAAATGACCCCACACTGTTGCTGTTTTCCAGCATTTAGTCCAGAGTACTGCAGGTTACGGTATGTAAGATATGCATCCAGATACCTGGAGTCATATAGCACGGTCAAACTAGTCCATGTTGACCATAACTCCAAACTAAACTAGTCCCACCTGACTGCAATTGGCCCTTATAGAACATAGCTGAAAATGTGTTGCTGGAAAAGCGCAGTAGGTCAGGCAGCATCCAAGCAGCAAGAGAATCGGCGTTTCGGGCATGAGCCCTCCTTCAGGAATTCCTGAAGAAGGGCTCATGCCCGAAACGTCGATGCTGCCTGACCTGCTGCATTTTTCCAGCAACACATTTTCAGCTCTGATCTCCAGCATCTGCAGTCCTAACTTTCTCCTTATAGAACATAGAACAGTACAGCACAGGAACAGGCCCTTTGACTGACAATGTTATAGAGTCATAGATGAACAGCATGGAAACAGACCCTTCGGTCCAACCCGTCCATGCCGACCAGGTATCCCAACTCAATCTAGTCCCACCTGCCAGCACCCGGCCCATATCCCTCTAAACCCTTCCTATTCATATACCCAGCCAAATGCCTCTTAAATGTTGCAATTGTACCAGCCTCCACCAAATCCTCTGGCAGCTCATTCCATACACGTACCACCCTCTGTGTGAAAAGATTGCCCCTTAGGTCTCTTTTATATCTTCCCCCTCTCACCCTAAACCTATGCCCTCTAGTTCTGGACTCCCCGACCCCAGGGAAAAGACTTTGCCTATTTATCCTATCCATGGTCCTCATAATTTTGTAAACCTCTATAATGTCACCCCTCAGCCTCCGATGCTCCAGGGAAAACAGCCCCAGCCTGTTCAGCCTTTCCCTACAGCTCAGATCCTCCTACCCTGGCAATATCCTTATAAATCTTTTCTGAACCCTTTCAAGTTTCACCACAACTTTCCGATAGGAGGGAGACCAGAATTGCACGTAATATTCCAACAGTGGCCTAACAATGTCCTGTACAGCCGTAAAATGACCTCCCAATTCCTGCACTCAATACTCTGACCAATAAAGGAAAGCATACCAAATGCCTTCTTCACTATCCTATCTACCTGTGACTCCACTTTCAAGGAGCTATGAACCTGCACTCCAAGGTCTCTTTGTTCAGCAACACTCCCAGGACCTTACCATTAAATGTATAAGTCCTGCTAAGATTTGCTTTCCCAAAATGCAGCACCTCGCATTTATCTGAATTAAACTCCATCTGCCACTTCTCAGCCCATTGGCCCATCTGGTCCAGATCCTGTTGTAATCTGAGGTAACCCTCTTCACTTTCCACTACACCTTCAATTTTGGTGTCATCTGCAAACTTACTAACTCTACCTCTTTTGCTCGCATCTAAATCATTTATGTAAATGACAAAAAACAAGAAGTAGAGGGCCCATCACCAATCCTTGTGACACTCCACTGGTCACAGGCCTCCAGTCTGAAAAACAACCTTCCACCACCACCCTCTGTCTTCTACCTTTTGAGCCAGTTCTGTATCCAAATGGCTAGTTCTCCCTGTGTTCTGAGATCTAAGCTTGCTAATCAGTCTCCCATGGGGAACCTTGTAGAACGCCTTACTGAAGTCCATATAGATCACATCTACTGCTCTGCCCTCATCAATCTTCTTTGTTGCTTTTTCAAAAAACTCAATCCAGTTTGTGAGACATGATTTCCCACGCACAAAGCTATGTTGACTATCCCTAATCAGTCCTTACCTTTCCAAATACATGTACATCCTGTCCTCAGGCTTCCCTGCAACAACTTGCCCACCACCGAGGTCAGGCTCACCTGTCTATAGTTCCCTGGCTTGTCTTTACCGCCCTTCTTAAACAGTGGCACCACATTTGCCAACCTCCAGTCTTCCGGCACCTCACCTGCGACTATCGATGATACAAGTAACTCAGCAAGAGGCCCAGCAATCACTTCGCTAGCTTTCCACAGAGTTCTCAGGTACACCTGATCAGGTCAAGGGGATTTATCCACTTTTAACCGTTTCAAGACATCCAGCACTTGCTCCTCTGTAAACTGGACATTTTGCAAGATGTCACCATCTACTTCCCTACAGTCTATATCCTTTTCCACAGTAAATACTGATGCAAAATATTCATTTAGTATCTCCCCCATTTTCTGTGGCTCCACACAAAGGCCGCCTTGCTGATCTTTGAGAGGCCCTATTCTCTCCCTAGTTACCCTTTTGTCCTTAATATATTTGTAAAAACCCTTTGGATTCTCCTTAATTCTATTTGCCAAAGCTATCTCATGTCCCCTTTTTATCCTTGCATTTCTTCAGGAAGTGCTTGTCTCCGTTTCTGAAGTGGAGGAGCCGGTGTTGGAGTGGGGTGGGCAAATGTAAAAGTCACGCAACGCCAGGTTATAGTCCAATAGATTTATTTGGAACGAGAAAGTGAGGACTGCAGATGCTGGAGATCAGAGTTTGGTACTGATGAAGGGCATATGCCCAAAATATCAAATCTCCTCCTCCTTGGATGCTGCCTGACCTGCTGCGGTTTATTTGGAAGCACTAGCTTTCACTATAACCTGGTGTGTGATTTTTAACTCCATTTCTGAAAGAGCAGTTTCTCTCATGTCCTTGGTTGTCACTTAAAATATGCTAAACTTTACTTTTCACTGTTTGGGAGAAGATTTGTAGCTCGGGTGCTCGTTGTTGTGGTTCTGTGTTTGTCGAGCTGGGAATTTGTGTTGCAGAAGTTTTGTCCCCTGTCTAGGTGACATCCTCAGTGCTTGGCAGCCTCCTGTGAAGCACTTCTATGATGTTTCCTCCGGCATTTATAGTGATTTGTATCTGTTGCTTCCGGTTGTCAGTTTCAGCTGTCCGCTGCAGTGGCCGGTATATTGGATCCAGGTCGATGTGCTTATTGATTGAATCTGTGCCACGCAACGACATAACCAGCTATCCTTAGTAGCCACACACAGAGATGACAAGCAACATGAGTTCGACTGGGACAACACTACTACTATAGGACAAGCCAAACAGAGAACAGCCAGGGAATTCCTAGAGGCATGGCACTCATCCACAGATTCAATCAATAAGCACATCGTCCTGGACCCAACATACTGGCCACTGCAGCGGACAGCTGGAACTGACAACCGGAAGTGGCAGATACAAATCACTATCAATGCCAGAGGAAAGATCACAGAAGCGCTTCACAGGAGGCTCCCAAGCACTGAGGATGTCACCTAGACAGGGGACGAAACGTCTGCAACACAAATTTACTTTTCACTTTTTAAAAATGATTCTGCCTTGATTTCTGATCATTTTATATTTGCACACAATCAATTATTTTAGAGGTTTATAAAACCATGTGAGGCATAGATAAAAGGAGTAGTAAAGGCCTTTTCCCTAGGGTAGGGGAGTTCAAAACTAGAGGGCATAGGTTTAGGGTGAGAGGGGAAAGATTTAAAAGGGACCTGAGGGGCAACCTTTTCATTGAAGGGTCGGTTTCCATTCTGTATGACTCTGATTCTTGGATGTTGTGCGAACATGATGGCTAATTAAATTAATCCCTTCTGCCTGCCCTTTGGTCCATACCTCTGCATTCTTTGCATATGCATGTGCTTGTGTAATAGTCCCTTAAACACCCATATTATATCTGCTTCCACCAGCACTCCTGGCAAAGTGTTCCACACTCCTACCACTCTGTGTTTCGAAAAATACTTGGCACCTCACATCTCCTTTGAACTTTCCCCCTCACATTAAATGTAAGCCCTCTAGACTTAGACATTTTGCCTCTGGGAAAGATTTCATCTGTCAACCCTATTTATGCATCTCTTAATTTTATAGACTTCTCTTAAGTCTCCCCTCAGTCTCCACCGCCCCAGAGAAAATAGCCCAGTTTTCTAGCCTCTTGTTATTTGTCATACTCTCTAATCCAGGCATCATCCTGGTAAACCTGTTACGCACTCCCTCCAAAGTCTCCACATCCTTCCTATAATGTGGCAACCAGAATGGAATACAATACCCTAAGTGTGGCTTAACCAAAGTCTTATAACGCTGTGACATCACATCCTGACTCCTGTATAATCAGTTCCCTGACCAATAAAGGGAAGTGGTGCCATACACTTTCTTTACTACCCTATTTACTTCTGTGCGGCAGCTTTCAGGGAATTATGGAAGATCCCTTTATACATCAGTGCTGTTCATGGTCCTGCCATTAACTGTATGTTTTTCCTTAACATCTCCCAAAGTGCAGCACCTCACTAGATTAAATTTCATCTGTTATTTCTCTGCCATATCTGCAACTGCTCTAAATCCCACTATATTCTTTGGAAACCTGTTACACTGTCCACAACTCCAATCTTTCTATCATTTATAAATTTACTACCCCATCAACATTTTCATCCAAGTCATTTATTTAAATCTCAAACAGCAGAGGTTGGATCCCAGTGGAACATCACTAGTCACAGACCTCCAGCCAGCAAAACACACTTCCACCACTGCCTTTGCCTTCTGTGGGTGAGCTAATTCTGAATCCAAGCGGCAAAGACTCTGTGGATCCCATGTACCTTAATCATCTTAATCTTGTGGGTGAGCCGACCATGAGGGACCTTGTTCAAAGCCTCACTAAAATCCATGCAGACAACCACCATTGCTCTGTCCTCATTGAATTTTTCAAGATGGTGACAAAGTTGATCAATCAAGTTAGTATGTTGTGACCTGTCCTGCACAAAGCCACACTGACTGTCGCTAATTAGACCATGCATTTCCAAATGCATGTAAATCCTGTCCGTAAGAATTCTCTCCAATAGCTTTCCGACCACTGATGTGAGCGTCTTGGCTCTATAGTTTCCTGGATTGCCTTTTTGAACAGAGGAATGATATTAGCTACTTGCCAGTCTTCTAGAACTTCTCCAGTCGCTAATGAGGATACAAAGATCTTGATCAAGGCCCCAGCAATCTCCTTTCTTGCTCTCTCGATAACCTCGGATAGATATCATTGGGCCCTGGGGACTTGTCCACCTCAATGCTCTTCCAAATACTGTAGCATGTTAGCATGCTCTGCACTAGTCTCACTATCCTCCACATCCTTTTCCTCGGTGAATACCGATGCAAAGTACTCATTTAGGATCTTGCCCACATCTTCTGCCTCCAAGCACAAGTTCCCTCCTTTCACTTTGAGTGATCCTACCTTCTCCCTAGTTAATCTCTTAATGTATGTATTGAATGCCTTGGGATTCTCTTCAACGCTACTTGCCAAGATCGTTTCATGGCCACTTCTCTTAATTCCCTGCTTAAGTTCTTTCCTGCTTTATATTTCGCATGAGCACTGTTTGATTTTAGCTGCCTAAATCTTTCGTATATGCCGGTTTATTCCTCTTAACAAAATTCACAACCTCTCTCATTATCCAAGAGTACCTTATTTTGCAATCCTCGTCCTTCCTCCTTACCGGACCAGGCCCATCGTGAACTCTGATCAGTAGGTCTTTAAACAATTCCACGTGACTTGCCCGATAATAACTCTGACCAATTATTACTCCCTAGCTCCTGCCTAATACTGATGTAATTTTTCCTTCCCCAATTTAATATCTTCCCATGCAAACTTATCTTTATTCATTGCTATCTTAAAGCATAAAGAGTTGATCACTGTTTCCAAATTCCCATTGAAAGGTCAGTCACCTGACCAGCCTCATGAGCCAATACGAGGTCTGATATGGCCCCTTCTGTAGTTGCACTATCCACATACTGTTTCTTGAAATGATAAACTCTTGGGTGCACTTAACAAATTCTGCCCCATTTAAACCTCTTGCTCTAAGGGAGTCGTAGCTGATATTGGGACAGTTGAACTCACCCACTATGACAACCTATAGTTATTGCATCTTTCTATAATCTGCCTACATTTTTTCTCAATCTAGATTAATAATCTCAGGATTGCTTCCAGTTCCACGGACTAGCAAGGCGAGGAGCAGAGAGTGAGGCAGATGAACATGGCTGCCGGACTGGCGTGGGAAGGAGGGCTTCAGATATGTGGATCATTGGGATACATTCTGGGGAAGGTGTGAACTGTACAAGAAAGATGGGTTGCACCTGAACTGGAAGGGCACCAATATTCTGGGCAAGAGGCTTGCTAGATCTGTTCGGGAGGGTTTAAACTAGATTGGCAGGGTAGTGGGAACTGGAGCTATGTATCAGATGGTGAAGTAGGTAGTGAACAGGGAGAAAGTGAGGACTGCAGATACTAGAGATCAGAGCTGAAATATGTGTTGCTGGAAAAGCGCAGCAGGTCAGGCAGCATCAAAAGAGCAGGAGAATCGATGTTTTGGGCATAAGCCCTTCAGGAATGAGGAGGGTGTGCCAAGCAGGCTTGGATAAAAGGTAGGGAGGAGGGACTTGGGGGAGGGGCATTGGGAATGCGATAGGTGGAAGGAGGTTCAGGTGAGGGTGATAGACCGGAGAGGGGGTGGGGGCGGAGAGGTTGGGAAGAAGATTACAGGTCAAAAGGCGGTGCTGAGTCAGAGGGTTGGGACTGAGAAAAAGTGGGGGGAGGGGAAATGAGGAAGCTGGAGAAATCTGTATTCATCTGGAGGAGGCCAAGGACCTGCATGTCCTTGGCGGAGTGGGAGGGGGAGTTAAAATGTTCAGCCACGGGGCGGTTGGGTTGGTTGATGCGGGTGTCCCAGAGGTGTTCTCTGAAATGTTCCGCAAGTAGGTGACCTGTCTCCCCAATGTAGAGGAGACCATATCGGGTGCAGCGGATGCAGTAAATGATGTGTGTGGAGGTGCAGGTGAATTTGTGACGGATATGGAAGGTTCCCTTGGGGCCTTGGAGGGAAGTGACGGGGGAGGTGTGGGTGCAAGTTTAGCATTTCTTGCGGTTGCAGGGGAAGGTGCTGGGAGTGGAGGTTGGTTTGGTGGGGGGTGTGGACCTGACGATGGAGTCACGGAGGGAGTGGTTTTTCCAGAACGCTGATAGGGGAGGGGAGGGAAACATATCCTTGAAGGTGGGGTCTGTTTGGAGATGGCGGAAATTACGAAGGATGATACGATGTATCTGGAGGTTGGTGGGGTGGTAGGTCCAGGCAAATTTGAGGTTGGGGTGGAAGGTGTTAGTAAAGTGGATGAATTGTTCAACCTGCTCGTGGGAGCACGAGGTAGCGCCAATACAGTCATCGATGTAGCGGAAGAAAAGGTGGAGGGTGGTGCCAGTGTAGCTGTGGAAGATGGACTGTTCCACATATCTGACGAAGAGATGGGAATAGCTGGGGCACATGCGGGTGCCCATGGCTACTCCTTTGGTTTGGAGGAGGTGGGAGGATTGGAAAGAGAAGTTATTCAGAGTGAGGACCAATTCGGTCAGTTGAAGGAGGGTGTCAGTGGAAGGGTACTGGTTGGTTCGGTGGGAAAGGAAGAAGCGGAGGGCTTTGAGACCGTCGTGATGAGGGATGGAAGTGTACATGGACTGGATGTCCAAGGTGAAGATAAGGCGTTGGGGGCCGGGGAAGCGAAAATCATGGAGGAGGTGGAGGGCGTGGGTGGTATCTCGAACGTAGTTGGGGAGTTCTTGGACTAAGGGGGTCAGTACCGTGTCGAGGTATGCAGGGAAGAGTTCGGTGGGACAGGAGCAGGTTAAGACAATGGTTCGGCCGGGGCAGTCAGGTTTGTGGATTTTAGGCAGGAGGTGTGGGGTTGTGGGACTATGAGGTTGGAGGCGGTGGATGGGCGATCCCCTGAGGTGATGAGGTTATGGATGGTCTGGGAGATGATGGTTTAGTGGTGGGAGGTGGGGTCATGGTCAAGGAGGCAGTAGGAGGAGGTGTGCGCGAGCTGGCGTTTAGCCTCAGCAATGTAAAGATCGGTCCGCCAAACTACCACCGCGCCTCCCTTGTCTGCCGGTTTGGTAGTGAGGTTGGGGTTGGAGCGGAGGGAGTGGAGGGCTGCACTTTGCGAGGGTGAGAGGTTGGAGTGGGTGAGAGGTAGTGAACAGCCAGGTATAGCATGCTGAGAGTCTGTGAGGAGGGCTGGACAGTTGATAGGGCAAATGTACAGTCAGTGTGATGGGTTGAAGTGTGTCTATTTTAATGCAAGAAGTATCAGGAATAAGGGTAATGAACTTAGAGCATGGCTCAGTACTTGGAACAATGATGTTTGGGCCATTATGGAGACTTGGATGTCACAGGGCAGGACTGGTTGTTGGATGTTCCAGGATTGAGATGTTTCAAAGGGAAATTGGTGGTGGGATGGGGGGAAGTAATTAGGGGTACTATCACAGTTGCAGAAAGGGAGGTCATTGAGGAGGGTTTGTCAATAGTGTCAGTATGGGTGGAAATTAGAAACAGGAAAGGAGCAATCACTTTATTGGGAGTTTTCTACAGGCCCCCTAATAGCAACAGGGACATGAAGGAGCAGATTGGGAGGCAGATTTTGGAAATGTGCAGAAGTAACAGGGTTGTTGTCATAGGTGACTGTAACTTTCCTCATATTGATTGGAACCTCTTTATTTCAAATTGTTTAGATGGAGAAGTTTTTGTCAGGTGTCCAGGAAGGATTCCTGACCCAATATATAGATAGGTCAACTAGAGAGGAGGCCATATTGGATCTGGTGCTTGGCAGCGAATCATACCAGGTGTCAGATCTCTCTGTGGGGAGAGCATTTCGGTGATAGTGATCACAACTCCATTACCTTGACTATAATCATGCAGAGTGTCAGGAGCAGACAGTATGGGAAAGTATTTAATTGGTGGGGGGGGTGGGGTAGATTTATAATGCTATTAGGCAGGAACTGGGGTGCCTAGATTGGGAGCAGATGTTCTCAAGGAAATGCACAACAGTGATTTGGAGGTTGTTTAGGGAGCACTTGCTGGTAGTCCTGGACAGGTTTGTCCCACTGAGGAAAGGAAGAGATGGAGAGATGGTAAGCTGAGGGAACGGTGGGTGACAACAGACGTGGAATATCTAGTCAAGACAAAGAAGGAAGCTTAAGGATGAGGAGGCAAGAATCAGACAGGGCTTTAGATGATGACAAGATAGCCCAGAAGGAAATGAAGAATGGACTTAGGAGAGCTAGCAGGGGACATGAAAAGGCTTTAGTGGGTAGGATTAATGAAAACCCTCAGGCAATCTACACTTACGTGAGGAACAAGAGGATGGCCAGAGTGAGGATAGGGTCAATCCGGGATAGTGGAGGGAACTTGTGCCTGAAGTCAGAGATGGTAGGGGAGGTCCTTAATGAATACTTTGCTTCGGTATTCACTACTGAGAGGGAACGTGACATTTGTGAGGTCAGTATGAAACAGACTGAAATGCTTCAACAGGTTTATATTAAGTAAGAGGATGTGCTGAAGATTTTGAAAAACCTGTGGATAGATAAATCCCCTGGGCCAAATGGATATACCCTAGTTTACTAGAGAAGAAATTGTACCTTTGGCAATGATCTTTGCATCCTCACTGTCTATTGGAGTAGTGCTAGATAATTGGAGGTGGCAGATGTTATTTCATTGCTCAAGAAAAGGAATAGTGATAATTCTGGGAATTACAGACTAGTCAGTCTTACATTGGTGGTGGACAAATTATTAGAGAGGATTCTGAGAGACAGGATTTATGATTACTTGGGAAACAATAGTTTTATTAGAAATAGGCAACATAACTGTGAGGGGCAGGTCATGCCTTACAAACCTTACTGAATTATTTGAGGATGTGACAAAACAGTGATGAAGGTAGCACAGTGAATGTAGTGTACATGGATTTTAGCAAGGTGTTTGATAAGCTTCCCACAGCAGGCTCATACAGAAAATAAGGAAGTATGCGATACAGAGAAATCTGACTGTCTGGATACAGAATTGATTGGCCCATAGAAGGTGGTGGTATTTAGCCTGGAGCTTGGTGACCAGTGGTGTTCCGCAGGGATCGGTTCTGGGACCTCTGCTCTGTGATTTTTATAAGTGACTTGGATGAGAAAGTGGAAGGGTGAGTTAGTGGGTTAGTAAGTTTGCCGATGACACACAGGTTGGTGGAGTTGTGGATAGTGTGGAGGGCTATTATAGGTTGTAATGGGGCATTGATGCGGAACGGGGCCAAGTAAGTGGCAATGGAGTTGAACCTGGACATGTGTGAAGTGATTCATTTTGGAAGGTCGAATTTAACTGCAGAATACAGGGTTAAAGGCAGGATTTTTGGCAGTGTAGAGGAACGGAGGGATCTTGGGGTCTAGGCCCATAGATGCTTCAAAGTTGCCACTTGAGTTGAGAGGATTGTTAAGAAGGCATATGGTATGTTGGCTTTCATTAACAGGGGAATTGAGTTTAAGAGCCGTGAGGTTATGCTGCAGCTCTATAGAGTCTTGGTTACACCACACTTAGAATATTGTGTTCCGTTCTGGTCACCTCATTATAGGAAGCATGTGGAAGCTTTAGAAAGGGTGCAGGGAAAATTTACCAGGCTGCTGCCTGGACTGGAGGGTATGTACAAAGAACAGAGAAAATTACAGCACAGTAACAACCTTTCAGCCCTCCGAGACTGCACCGATTCAGATCCTCTATCTAAAACTGTTGCCTATTTTCTAAGGATCTGTATCCCTCTTCTCCCTGTCCATCGATGTATCTGTCTAGATACATCTTAAATGATGCTATTGTGCCCGCCTCTACCACCTCTGCTGGCAACACATTCCAGGTACCCACTACCCTCTGCGTAAAGAACATTCCACGCATATCTCCCTTAAACTTTTCCCCCCCTCACCTTGAACTCATGACCCAGAGTAATTGAGTCACTCACTCTGGGGGGAAAAAGCTTCTTGTTATCCACCCTATCTACACTTCTGATGATTTTGTAGACCTCAATCAAGACCCCCCTCAACCTCTGTCTTTCTAATGAAAATAATCCTAGTCTACTCAACTTCCCTTCATAGCTCGCTCCCTCCATACTAGGCAACATCCTTGAACCTCCTCTGCACCCTCTCCAAAGCAGCTACATCTTTTTGGTAATGTGGCGACCAGAATTATATAGACAATAGACGCAGGAGTAGGCCATTCAGCCCTTCGAGCCTGCACCGCCATTCAATATGATCATGGCTGATCATTCCTAATCAGTATCCTGTTCCTGCCTTATCTCCATAACCCTTGATTCCACTATCCTTGAGAGCTCTACCCAACTCTTAAATGAATCCAGAAACTGGGCCTCCCCTGCCCTCTGGGGCAGAGCATTCCACACAGCCACCACTCTCTGGGAGAAGAAGTTTCTCCTCATCTCTGTCCTAAATGGTCTACCCCGTATTTTTAAGCTGTGTCCTCTGGTTCGGCACTCACCCATCAGCGGAAACATGTTTCCTGCTGCCAGAGTGTCCAATCCTTTCATAATCTTATATGTCTCAATCAGTCTTCTAAACTCAAGGGTATACAAGCCCAGTTTCTTCAGTCTTTCAGTGTAAGGTAATCCCGCCATTCCAGGAATTGACCTCGTGAACCTACGCTGCACTCCCTCAATAGCCAGAGTGTCTTTCCTCAAATTTGGAGACCAGAACTGTACACAGTACTCCAGGTGTGGTCTCACCAGGGCCCTGTACAGCTGCAGAAGCACCTCTTTGCTTCGATACTCAATTCCTCTTGTTATGAAGGCCAGCATGCTATGAGCCGCCTTGTTATGAAGGCCAGCATGCTACCTGCTGTACCTGCATGCTTGCCTTCATTGACTGGTGTACAAGAACACCCAGATCTCTCTGTACTGCCCCTTTACCTAAATTGATTCCATTGAGGTAGTAATCTGCCTTCCTGTCCTTGCCACCAAAGTGGATAACCATACATTTATCCACATCAAACTGCATCTGCCATGCATCTGCCCACTCACCTAACTTGTCCAGGTCACCCTGTAATCTCCTAACATCCTCCATCACATTTCACCTTGCCACCCAGCTTTGTATCATCAGCAAATTTGCTAATGTTATTGCTGATACCATCTTCTATATCATTAACATATATTGTAAAAAGCTGCGGTCCCAGCACTGATCCATGTGGTACCCCACTGGTCACCGCCTGCCATTCCGAAATGGAGCCGTTTATCACTACCCTTTGTTTCCTATCAGCCAACCAATTTTCAATCCAAGTCAGTACTTTACCCCAATACCATGCGCCCTAATTTTACTCACTAACCTTCTGTGTGGGACTTTATCAAAAGTTTTCTGAAAATCCAGGTGCACTACATCTACTGGATCTCCCTCGTCCATCTTCAGAGTTACATCTTCAAAAAATTCCAGAAGATTAGTCAAGCATGATTTCCCCTTCATAAATCCATGCTGACCCTGTCCTATCCTGTTACTACTATCCAGATGTGCTGTAATTTCATCCTTTATAATAGACTCCAGCATCTTTCCCACCACTGAGGTCAGACTAACTGGTTTATAATTTCCTGCTTTCTCTCTCCCACCGTTCTTAAAAAATGGTATAACATTAGCCACCCTCCAATCCTCAGGACCGACCCCGAATCTATCGAACTCTGGAAAATAATCACTAACACATCCACGATATCCCGAGCCACCTCCTTCAGTACCCTGGGATGTAGACCATCAGACCCTGGAGACTTATCAACCTTCAGACCTAACAGTCTCTTCAACACCAAATCCTGGCAAATATAAATTCCCTTAAGTTCCGGTCCTTCAGCCACTGTTACCTCAGGGAGATTGCTTGTGTCTTCCCCAGTGAACACAGATCTGAAGTACCCATTTAATTCTTCTGCCATTTCTTTGTTCCCCATAATATATTCCCCTGTTTCTGTCTTCAAGGGCCCAATTTTAGTCCTAACCATTTTTTTGCCTTGCACATTCTTAAAAAAGCTTTTGCTATCCTCCTTTATATTATTGGCCAGTTTACCTTCGTACCTCATTTTTCCTCTGTGTATTTCCTTCTTAGTAATCCTCTGTTGCTCTTTAAAAGCTTCCCAGTCCTCAGTTTTCCCACTTATCTTTGCTATGTTATACTTTTTCTCTTTTAACTTTATATGTTTCTTTACTTCCCTCGTCAGCCACGGCCACCCATGCATCCTCCTGGGATCTTTCTTCCTTTTAGGAATGAACTGATCCTGCAACTTCTGCATTATACACAGAAATATTTGCCATTGTTCCTCCACGGTCATCCCTGCTAAGGTATTGTACCATTGAACTTTGGCCAGATCCTCCCTCATAGCTCCTTAGTTCCCTTTATTCAACAGAAGAACTGTCACTTCCGACTGTACCCTCTCCCTCTCAAATTGCAGATTGAAGCTTAATGTATTATGGTCACTACTTCCCAATGGCTCCTTCACTTGAAGGTCTCTGACCAATTCCGGTTCATTACACAATACCAGATCCAGAATTGCCTTCTCCCTGGTCGGCTCCAGCACCAGCTGCTCTAAGAATCCATCTCTGAGGCACTCCACAAAGTCTCTTTCTTGAGGTCTAATACCATCCTGATTCTCCCAGTCTACCTGCATGTTAAAATTCCCCATAACAACTGTAGTAACATCTTTGCGACAGGCCAATTTCAGCTCCTGATTCAACTTACATCTGACATCCAGACTACTGTTTGGGGGCCTGTAGATTACTCCTAAGAGTGTCTTTTTACCCTTAGTATTTCGCAGCTCTATCCACACTGACTCTACATCCCCTGACTCTAGGGCCCCCCGTGCAAGGGACTGAATATCCTCCCTTACCAACAAGGCCACCCTACCCCCTCTGCCCATCAGTCTGTCCTTATGATAGCACGTGTAGCCTTGAATATTCATTTCCCAGGCCCTGTCCACTTGAAGCCACGTCAGTTATCCCCACAATATCGTATCTGCCAATTTCCAAAAGAGCCTCAAGCTCATCCATCTTATGTCTAATGCTTCGTGCATTCATGTATAGTATTTTTAATTTGTTACTGCTCTCACCCTTCCCATAAACCCCTATTTCACTCAACCTTACAGCATGGTCCCTTTCCGAGTTTTCTGCCTCATTGATACAGTTATCTTTCTTGACTTCTCTTGTTCTAACTTTCCCTTCAATTTCCTTTTTAAACATCCAGTTTGTCCCCTACCCCACGCCACTTAGTTTAAATGTAGCAGTGTTGCAGTAGAAAACCTGCCTGCCAGAATGCTGGTCCCTAACCTATTAAGGTGCAAACTGTCTCTCTTGTAGAATTTATGCTTACCACAAAATATAAATATACCCCAGTGATCCAAGAACTTAAATCCTTGCTTCCTGCACCAGTTCCCCAACTACACGTTCAAGTCCATTATCTCCCTGTTTCTGGCCACACCAGCCCGAGGAACTGGAAGCGAACTGGAAGCAAACCAGAGATAACCACCTTGGACGACCTGCTTTTCAGCCTTCTTCCTAGTTCTCTGAAGTCCTGCTGTAGTATGTTCCTCCTCTTCTTCCTGACATCATTTATGCCAACATGTACCACCACCTCTGGCTCTTCACCCTCGTCCTTGAGGATTTCCTGCACTCTGTCCGTGATGTCTTTCATCCTGGCACCAGAAAGGCAACACACCATCCTTAAATCCCGTTTGCTGCCACAAAAACCCCGGTCAGTTCCTCTCACGATGGAGTCCCCTATTACCACGGCTCTGTGCGATGTCCTACTCTTCCACTCTGCCTCTGTACCAACTTTTGATTGATAGACCTGGTTGCCTTGCGAACTGGCAGTGTCATCAGTCTCTACTGTTTCCAAAAGCTTCAACTTGTTCCTGACAGGTACTTCTCCCGGGGTCTCTTGCACCTGTCTCCTCTCTGCCTTCCTCATCGTCTGCTCTCTTCTGGCATGATTGGTGTAATAACCTCGCTGAAGGTCTTTTCCAGAAAGATCTCGTTCTCTCGGATGAGCCTAAGGTCCTCGAGTTCTTTCATCAGCGCTGTAATATGCTCGGTCAGTAGCTGAATGTGCACACACTTTCCACACATATACGAGCCAGACACACCAGAGTCGTTGACCTCCCACATCAAGCACATAGTGCACTGAACCAGCTGGTCAGGCATGTCTTCACCCTCTTCAACTGTGGTGTAATCACTTCACTCAACATCCTTGTCAAAGACTCTTGAACTGAAGCCTCACTCTTCGATCCAAACTTCCTTAGACCCTCTTTTTGTGGCAAGTCTGTGGACTCTTAATTTAGGTTAGGCAAGGAGGGAGGGATGGAGACCGACCCTACTTTGTAGGATCTGGGGTTTAGCCTATATGTAGTTCTAAGTGTGGCCGAAACAAAGTTATATACAACTGTAACATGACCTGCTAACATTTGTACTCACTACCCCATCCAATGAAGGAAAGCATGCCATATGCTTCATCGACCACTCTATCGAACTGCGTTGCCACCTTCAGGGAATAATGGACCTGAACACCCAGATCTCTCTGTACATCAGTTTTCCCCAGGGCTTTTTTATTTACTGTACGGTTTGTTCTTGAATTGGATCTTCCAAAATGCATCACCTCGCATTTGCGGAGATTGAACTCCATCTGCCATTTCTTCGCCTAACTCTCCAATCTATCTATACTCTGCTACATTCTCTGACAGTCCCCTTCACTATCCACTCCTCCACTAATCTTAGTATCATCTGCAAACTTGCTAATCTGACCACATATCCTCTTCCAGATCATTTATTATATCACAAACAACAGTAGCCCCATTATGGATCCCTGTGGAACACCACTAGTCACAGGTCTCCATTTTGAGATGCGCCCTTCCACTACTACTGTCTGTCTCCTGTTGCCCAGCCAGTTCTCTACCCATCTAGCTGGTGCACCCTGGACCCCATGCGACTTCACTTTCTCCATCAGCCTACCATGGGGAACCTTATCAAATGCCTTATTAAAGTCCATGTATACAAAATCTACAGCCCTTCCCTCATCAATCAACTTTGTCACTTCCTCAAAGAATTCTGTTAAGTTGGTAATTCTGTTAAGCTGCCTATCACCGATGAGCCAATTTTCTTCCAAACATAAATGCAGAACAACCTCGATGATCTGAATGAGATGGGTGGGGAGTATTTTGTTTGGATAACCGAGAGTTCGGATAATGGATAGGTTTTTTACGCGACCTTTGAGATCTTATTCGGATCATTGATGTTCGGGTAATCGAGGTTTTTCTGTAGATCCTATTCCTCAGTTTCTCCTTGAGCACCTTCCATACCACTGATGTTAAGCTCACCAGGCTATAAATACTTGGATCATCCCTGCTACCTGTCTTAAACAAGGGGACAATACTAGCAATTCTTCAGTCCTCCAGGACCTCTCCCATGTTCAAATGTATCTGTTAAGGCCAGAGCTATTTTCTCTCTCGCTTCCCTCAGTAACCTGGATAGATCTCACCCAGACCTGGTGACTTTTCAAATGCCTTTTTAGAATACCCAATCCTTGCTCTATCCTTATGCTGACTTGACCTAGAATAAGCAAAATTCTATGCTGTACTGTTCTGTGTTCTATCTCTGTCTCTGTGGCTGTTGGGGTGTGCCTATGGTATAATCATATCAGAGGGATTGCAGCCATCTTATGATTAAGCTCTACTCTACTCGGTGAATGAGTGCTCTCACTATATCCTTTCTGAGTGCAGATATAACATTCTTCCTGTTTAGTAACGCAAATCCCCCCTCCTCTGTTTTCTCCCCCCTCCTCCCCGTCGCCCCCCCCCTCCTCCCCGTCGTCCCCCCTGACCCCCCCCGTTCCCCCCGTCCCGTTCCCCCCTCTTCCCCCCCCCCCCTCTTCCCCCCCCCCCTCTTCCCCCCCCCCCAGCCGTCCCCCCATCATCTAAAACAATGAACGTCACATAGCAGCCTCTGTCCCTCTCTGTAATGGCCACAACAGCATTGTCCCATGTATTGATCCAGGTTCTAAGCTCATTTACCTTAGCTAATACTTCTTGAATTGAAATAAACATACTTCAGCCCAATACTGCCATCATGTTCGTTTATCTGTCTCTGACTGTCCTTCCTTTCTGAATTACCGGTCCTAACATCTACCTTTCCCTCAATCCTCCATTTGCTGTCCTGCTACTCTAATTCCCAAACCCCCTGCTACTCGAGGTTAAACCCTCTTTAGTGGCACACTCAAAACTCCCTGTGAGGTTATTGGTTCCCATCCAGTGTAGGTGCAACCTGTCCCTCTTGTACAGGTCACTCCTGCCCCAGACGAGGTACCAATGATCCAAGAACCTGAAACCTTGTCCTCTCACCAGCTTCTGAGCCTCGCATTCATCTGTCCTATCTTTCTAATCCTTGCCTCACTAGCAAATGGCACTGGCGGTAACCCAGAGATTACTATGCTTAAGGTCCTGGTTTTAAGTCTATTTCCTAACTCACTGTATTCACTCCACGTCCCTCTTTCTACCTATGCCATTGGTACAATGTGCAAAATGACCTCTGGCTGCTCACCCTCCCTCTTAAGAACTTGATGCATCTGCTAAGAGACTTCCTTGACTCTGGCACCAGAGAGGCAACACACCATCCTGGAATCTCAAACGTGGCCACAGAAAGGTCTGTCTGTGCCCTTAACTAGGGATTCACCTACCATTATTGTTATACAGCAGAGCCAGTTGTACCACAGGTCTGGCTGTTGCGGGCGGTTGGGGCAACTCTCCTGAGAGGCTAGACCACACGCACGCACACACGCAGCTCCTCAAATACTGCCTGACCTGCTGTGCTTTTCCAGCACCACTCTGATCTAAACTGTGGTTTCTAGCATCTGCAGTCCTCACTTTTGCCTATCCAAAATGATATACCTGTTAGAGAGAGGAATATCTGCAGGAGACTCACCCACGACCTGCCTGCCTCTCCTGGCAGTTATCTATCTACTTGACTGAACCTGTGGTGTGACCATCTCCCTGTACTCCCTGTAACTAGTGTCCATCAAACTCTCTGCCCCCACATCCAAATGTACTCCAGCAGAATAACACAGTCTGTGAGAAGTTGCAGCCAGTCACACTTCCTGCAGACCTAACTCTCCAAACATTTCTTATTCATGTACTTAATTAAATGTCTTTTAAATGTTGTAACTGTACCACTTCCTCTGAGATTTCATTCCACACAAACCACTGTGTAAAAGCTTGGAACCTTTCTCTGGACTGCAAACAGCTTCTCACTCTCAACTAAAAGAAACTACAAAAAAAATGCAACTGGGAGAACTGCCGTTGTTAAACTAGGCTCTAGCCCAGACATTTCAGCACCTCTGTCTTTACAACCTCTCTTGGGAAAAAAAACAAGGACAAAATAACCTTGTTAAAGGGGTATCGTCTCACGATAAAACGGCAGGTAAAAACAAGGACTGCAAATGCAGGAAACCAGATTCTCAATTAGAGTGGTGCTGGAAAAGCACAGCAGTTCAGGCAGCATCCGAGAAGCAGGAGAATCGATGTTTTGGGCAAAAGCCCTTCATCAGGAATGAAATGGCAACCAAAACTGGACACGTAACTCCAGAAGAGGCCGTACCAATGTCCTGTACAACCTCAACATCATATAATGGTCCCACTCCTACACTCATCAGTATGAGAAATGAAGGCATGCGTGCTAAACACCTTCTTAACCAACCTATCTATATGTGACGCAAACTTCACAGAATGATCTACCTGAGCCGCTCAGTCTCTTTGTTCTCCAAAACTATCCAAGGCCCTACTTTTAATTGTGTAAGTCCTACCCTTGTTTCTTTTACCAAACTATAATACCTCGTATTTATCCAAGTTAAAGTCCATCTGCACCTCCTCAGCTCATTGACCCAGTTGATCAAGATCCCTTTGTAATTTTAGATAACCTTCTTCACTGTCAACGATACCACTAATTTTAGGTAAGTTTGTATAGTAAGACTATAGATAATTATAGGAATTATAATTATTGTAATAATATTGCCTTTTAAATGAGTTAAGTGTTTCAGCCTTTGTCACCCTTACAGGCAGTGAGTTCCAACCCCCAATCATTCTCTGGACAAAATACCTTACCCTCATCTCTACTATTTCTGCCAGTACATCTAACTTTATGGCCCTTGGTGCCAACTTGTATGCTAAGGTCTTTGGGCCATTCCTTCCACTGTATCATGGCACTTTGAATTCAGTAATTCCCAACTGAACCTCCCCTCGGCTTCAGTCTACGAAATCTGGTATAATAACTGTGTTTTCCTTATCCAGATTACATCCTGTTAAATCTTCTCCCTACCCTCCTGAATAGAATTACACACATGTAATGAGGCGACCAGAGTTGCACAGTACTTGAGTAACAGTCTAACTAATGATTTCCACAATTCCAGCATAACACCTTGCTTTTATACAGTCTAATTGTTGCTGATGCCTATAAAATGCTTGTCAGAATGGTATTATTTAGTGTAATTGTTATCCCATAGCATCCCACCTTTTTCTTTGCTTTTTGGGACATAATTGATTCCCCAGAAAATATCTGTGATTGTACCCCATCTCAACCAAAAAGAGAATATTATGGGACTTTCTCCCCTTCTCTCACCAATCACTGCTTTGCCACTCCGTACATCATGTTGTCTACAAGCACAAGAGCAATAAAATCTGTAATTTCCAATATAGTGCACTGGCTAAACCAGTAGACCTCTTCCCTGCTATTCGGGACAAATTTTGTAATATTTTAGAGTTGTAATTAGGATGTGTTTTATAAGTGACATCAGCCACCCTTACATCTTTGCTTTGTCTCCATCCTTAGTCCTTTCTTTGTTCATATTCTTGGCCTCACTATCCAATCTTAAAAAAAACTGATTTGAAACAAGGTCACAGAGTGATGTTTTAACTTTGTTCGCCTCGAAGTTGCCTGTATATGTAACCTGCTGAGAATTCCCTACATTTAATAAAAAACTTCCAGCTTCCACAGTATTCTGCTTTTCGATTATAAAGTTTAATCCTTTCCATAAAATATCTCGAACGTTCTCATTTATATAAAAACACAGTTGTCTGCTCACTCTGAAGTAAACTTAGAGCTAAGTCCTGAATGCCATTGCCTCAGCCTCTTATGACTGTTTTTTCCACCATCCCAGTCTTTCTCTTTCTCATCTGTATCAGAGGTTCTCTGGTTCATTTTCTGTAATGCCATTTGCTCATCATCTTAAGATGGGATCCACAGGAAAGTTTAGGGTATTCATCAAGATTAAACTCTTAGTTTTATGCCCATTTAAACCCTCTTAACACTGGTTGCAGCAATGTCCTTTGCACTTCTGATTATAGCAGGCAAGCAGAACTGTAGAAAATTGATCGTTAGAAATAAGAATAAGGATTGCAGAGACCATATGAATTTGGAATATTTTGACCTGCTGGAGCCATTTGCAGCTTGAGCCTAGATTGTCCATGGTGTAACTGCAAGCTAGTTAGCTCACTCCTTCCACAATAAAAGTGACAAATAAAATGCATTTGTTGGGTAAACCCTGATCCAGTCACTAAGTACAACTGAGAACGAAACAGTGAAATTGTTGCAGAGCCTGGACCATGCAACAAGAGGCAAAACTAATGTGCATCTACAGTGCCTAATGGTATGTCTGGGAATCAATCCAGATGCTGAAAAGTAATAATGGTATCATGGGAGGGCCACTGTCTGGCTGACCTTAACATCAGGCTATAATTGTCTTAGTTTTACTTTTAACTTCTGCTGTAGTTAAAACTGTATTCCAATATAATAGCTATTGGAAAGCAAACTGATTAACTGCTGAATTGTTTATGTTCAGATGCTGTAGAACTGGCGACATCAACTTGGGTAACATCAGTGGCTCCCACATGATTCTGCAATTATGGGTTGCAAACTTGACAGCAATTAAAACATTTACAAAACACTATGTGGAGCAATCCATACAGGCTGATTAATTCACTGTATTCCGAAAGCTCCGCTGGTTTATTTTCCTCAAGTACCTGTCCTGTACCCCTTTCAAATCACTCATCATTATTCCTCTCTTGGATAACCTCCTTCACTGTCCACTACCTCCAATCTTGATGCCATCCGCAAGCTTACTAATCATGCTTACTATATTCTTATCTAATTTGTTTATATAAATGACAAATGAAAGTGGACCCAACACCAATTCCTGTGGAAAATGTAGAATCCTAGAACTCAGACAGTGTAGAAGAAGCTATTTGGCCCATCGAGCCTACACAACCTTCCAAAGAGCATCCCACTTCCCTTCCCCCAATCTCTGTAACCCTGCATTTCCCATGATTAATCCTATCCTGCACATCTCTGCACACAAAGGACAATTTAGCATAGCCAGTTCACCAATCTTGCCCATAGACTCAGAGTTGTACAACATGGAAACAGACTCTTCAGTTCAACTTGCCTGTGCCAACCAGATATCCTAAATTAATTTAGTTCCATTTGTCAGTATTTGGCTCATATCCCCCTAAACCCATCATTCATATACCCATCCAAGTGCCTTTTCAATGTAATTGTACTGGCCTCCACCACTTGCTCTGGCAGCTCATTCCATACACGCACCACTCTGTTTGGAAAAAGTTGCCCCTTAGGTCCTTTTTAAATCTTTCCCCTCTCATCTTAAACCTATGCCTTCTACTTCTGGACTTTATCAACCCAGGAGAAAGACCCTGGCTATTCGTGCCCCTCATCTTTGGACTGTGGAGGGCATCAGAGCACCCAAAGGAAACCCATGCAGAAACAATGAAAATGTGTCAACTCTGTATAGATGGTCAAGGGTGGAATTGAACCTGTGAGGCTGCAGTGCTAACCACTGAACCACCATATGCAGCCTTGTGCGCAAGCCCTGGTTACAGACCTCCAGTCCACAGAAACAATCTTCCTCCATCAAGCTGCTGCTTGCCATTAAGCCAATTTTGTATTCAATTGGCAAGCTCACCCTGAATCCCATGTGATCTTTATTAATTAGTCTACCATGTGGAATCTTGTCAAAGGCTTGACTTAAGTCCAAGTAAACAACGTCTTCCACTCTGCTTTTGTCAGTCCTTTTGGTTACTTCCTCAAAAAACCCAGTCAGGTTTGTGAGACACAATTTCCCTCTCTCTAAATTCCATCTTTCTTTCCTTTTTCTCCTCTGTTCTGTGCCCAATTCATCCACTTGTTTACATTTCGCATTTTGTTTTGAATTTCGCAATCCTTCAAATTAAGATGCTGATACGTTGTTCACTTTGCAGATGGTCTGATTTTCTTGCTACAATGTCATCAGCTCTCACTTTCATAATTTGTACAAAAAAAGTAAAAGCCTAAAGTGTGCAGTGGCATAGTGAAGGGCTTGCTGTCTTAATTCATGCCAGATGTTTTAGGGTGAGACTGTGGAATTAATAATGGGAAACAAGGAAATAGCAGACAATTTGAAGAAGTATTTTGTATCTTCACAATAGAAACACAAAGCAAATCCAAGAATAATTGAACATTTGGATGCGAAAGGGAGAGATTTAAAACCATTGTGATTGGGGAAAATGTAATGGAACCAAAAGCTGGCAAGTCCCTGGACCTGATAGAAGGATGATTCTAGAGTGTTCAGTTTTTTTTTAATAAGCCTGACCAGTCATTTAGAGGAAGTCAATGAGTGCGCTGCATTTTGCTTTGGCTCATGTTGCTGATCATGTGATTCAGATTCATGTAGATTCCTATGTAATTAGATGTAACCAGCCATTAGCATTCCTTGAAGCGGTCTATGCCATTTGAATCACAGTATGACAAAATATGTGGCTACATTGTGGCTAATGACTTTTAGCAGTGTTTGTTTTTAAGCCATCAATCCTGTTGGAATGTTTAAGTGTTTAAACTGGAATTTCATATTATTGGGTTATCTTCTTAGGTGTAAGATATCAGAACAAGCCTAATATTTTAATTTATGCTCTCAAAGGTTTCTGTTTAGCCTTTTACATTTTCTAATGCTATCAAGTGGCTGTGGGTGACTCTGTTTCTCCTGTTTAAAAGTATTTGGTATTCTCAAGAATGTTCCAACTGAGTCCATTGAGTAAATACAAATATGTAATAGGTGGGATTAGTCTTCAAAATGACTTGCTTTTAGAGAAGCAAAGCATGCATAGAGTTGGATCAGGATAAGAGATGGTTAACTGTCATGGAGAAAGTAAATTGGGAATTATCATCCATCTTAGTCTACTGTTTGAAGTATTTCTTATTTTTTTGCAGTGATTAATCTCAATTAACTAAATACTGAAAAATTAAGAGAGGATGTATGAAATGAAGGGTATAACTGTCAAGGAGTTGCAGGAGCAGGTGGACATTAATGTCGATAGCAGGATTAATAAAGCATTTACACCATTCTATGATTCATAAATAGGGGTATAAAGTACAAAAACAAGAATGTCATGATAAACCGATATGAAACAGAAATTTGGCCTCAATGCTGGTGCGTCCCAATGCTGAACATTCCTCTTTTGGAAGGTGTGTGAAGGCATAGGAAAGAGTTTTTCCTGGAAAGAGGAGTTTCAGTTATGTGGATAAATAAGAAAAGCTATTTTCCTTGGAGAAAGGAACTTTGAGGAAATGTTTGTCAGAGGTCTTCAAAATCTTGAGTGGTCAGGAGACAGTCGCCAGAGAGAAGCTGTTCTGTTGGTAGAAGGATCAAGAGCCAGATACTTTTGATTTCAAGTGATTGATAAAAGAAACAATGGTGACATGAGGAAGAACGTCTTTCTGCAGTGAATGGTTAGTATCTGAAATGCCTCTTTCTGATTGTTGTGGAGACAGATTCAGTTGTGGCTTTCAAAAGTCAATTGGATAATTGTTTGATTCATTCAGTGCCCTCTCAATTGTGTTACTTTTATGTTTATTTACATGATAATGAAAACTTTTTCTTTTACAAATTTCACTTGGATAGCTAATGGACTTTCAGAAATAAGGACAAGGGTGTTTGATTGTTTGAAAGAATTGTTGCAATGTGTCTATTGTTTTAAAATAAAACATTAAAGGGGTAGACAGTTTTTGGTGGTGCTCTGGGAATGTGTCTGTAGTTGCAGATATAGTGATGCCCCAATCCATAAACTGGGCAAGTACTGTGGCAATGTCTATTTGGTTAGTGGTTTTTCTGTACCAGAGCTGTGATATTGGCTGACCTGAAGGGAAGAACATGAAAGGATAATGGCATGTTTTCTTTAGTTGTTGTACTATTGTTTTCAATTTATGGAGAAAAACAGTCTTATGTTGCTTAGGCTTTAAATATGGTAATATGCAATGCTGATGTAGTCACTGTTAAAATGGAACTTGATAGCAAGTGCTCATCTTTTTCCTCCCTGTTCAACTGCAGTTTATTTTAACTTGAATTGTATGTGCAACATGGTCATACGATTTTATAGCTGATGGAATTTTAAGTATATTTTACTGACTTGTGATGTCTACACTGCATTTGTGGTGAGAAATTAGTTAAAAATAAGTCTTTTATTTGATACTTCAGGTGGGACAAGATGAATGTCAGACGCATAAAGGAGTGGCTGATGACTCAGTGAGAACAATGGCAGAAGGGGATGGCATTGCCAATCCGCACAGATCACCAACAGAAAAAAGTCACCACTCGACAGTCCACTGCTGCCACCAGGTGCACAGGCAGACATTATCATCCAGTAATACTCATCAACAGCTGCAGCAACTTCAGCCATGCACAGCCACTCCTAATGGCACATGTACAAAGGTATGGATGCAAGTTTGGATGACAAAAGATTATGCAGTTGAGGGGAAAAAGGAAAACTTGCTACAATCTGATACCCCACTTGCTACAAGGGATATGGGAGTGGGGGTGGTATTTGTTAATTTTGTATTGATTCTTCTTACTGTGGGTATTGAACAGTCTTCAGGATCTAAAAAAAGATATGCTGTAAGGGCAGAGATGCTGAGAATCTTGTTTGTCTTTTGGGGGGAAAAAAGCAATACATTTGGTAGATGATCTATCTTTGAATATAATGGCAAGCCAGACACACTCTGACTCTACTCCTCTCACTTACACTCTCACTCTCTCACTCTCTCGTGCGCACACGGGCACACACACTCCCCACTAACACCTCTGAAACAAGTATCTTGGTGTTTATAAATTTGTAGATTATATTCAAAATGAAAGACTTGAGATTTAGAAATGAATTTGATGAAAAGGACAAAATGAAATGAGTGATGCTGATAATGTGTTTGTAATTGTTTAATTATCTTTAACAATAAGATCCTGTTTGTGTACAGACAGCTTAGTAGTAGCTCATTTCCATTTAGGTTAAACGTTCAAGATTTTTATAGGTTGTAGAGCCTGAAATCTGTCATATTACTTCAATATTAATGCAGTGACAAGTTCTTGAAAAGTAAGCAAATGTTTCTGCGTTTACTGAAATTACTTAATTGATTTTAATTTATCATTATCAAAGTTCAGGGCTAAACATTTGAGCATTTGACTTTCTAAAACAGCAGCATCATTTCATTTGGCTGCTATTTTACTTGTGTTGAAGAATCTTTTTATTTAAGGAATTTTCCATCTCCTACAGTAAGCAATGGATTTGGTAAGTGAGACTAGCAGTTGCTTAACTGTTAAGCTTGGAATAAGGTATAAAATGTGAAATCTATGCAGTTAGAAAGTAAGGATGTAAGTGCACTTGAATTAAATACCTGAAAGTGTAGAAACTCTGTCCTGAGTTTAACTTTTACTGATTTATCCAAGGATCAGCAATTGATTTCTTGAAACCAATGTAGGAAGTGTAATACACATGACCAAGTTCTGCTGGTCTTCAAAAACCATTCTGACATTATCAAATTGTGAGAAAAAAACAACCTGGATGCTCAAACTGATTTTACACAGCAACCCAGAATCTGAGGGAACTTAATTGGGAGAAGTGCTTAAAAGCAAACCCATATCTTTGTTTTAAGTAATGAAGTAAGGTACTGTTTTTCCTTCAAGGTTTTCACAAATAAGTTGATTTTTATTTCTATACAAGTTCCTTAATGCTAAGAAATTGCAAGTACAAGTAGACAGTCCTTTATCTAACATCTTCGGGACCAGCTGTTTTTCGGATTTTAGAATTTTTTGGTTGAAGGATTAAATGACATTTTCATAATAAAATACAAAGAAAAATTACCGAAGAGCAGACCCACTGGTGATTACTATGAACACTAAGACAGAATCGGCGCCTGCCAGTGCTGGGCTACGCTGCTACGTCACATCTGAGTGACATGGGTCGAGTGGGTGTGGAGTTGCATTAATTGTTTGAACACCAAACAACCTTGTTAATGAGAAGAAAACTTCAGAAAAAAAATCTTTGGACTTTGGAATTTGGAATTTTGGATAAAGGATTGTCTACCTGTAGTACAATGCTTGGAGAGAGTGGATATTGGATTCTGAGTGTATGCAGCACTACATGGATTTGTGTTTCTAGGAACTGGAACAGTTTCTTGTATCTTAAGATTTACGTTCCAAAAGGATTTGTAAATGCATTAACAACAAAAGGTAACTAGGGAGAGAATAGGGCCCCTTAAAGATCAGCAAGGCAGCCTATGTGTGGAACTGCAGGAGATGATAGAAATACTAAACAAGCATTTTGCATCAGTGTTTACTTTGGAGAAGGATATGGAGGGTAGAGAATGTGGGGAAATAGATGGTGACATGTTGAAAAAAAAATGTCCATATTACAGAGGAGGTGGTGCTGGATGTCTTAAAACGCATAAAGGTGGATAAATCCCCAGGACCTGATCAAGTGTACCCTAGAACTCTGTGGGAAGCTACAGAAGAGATTGCTAGGCCTCTTACTGAGATATTTGTATCGTCGATGGTCACAGGTGAGCTGCCAGAAGACTGGAGGTTGACTGATGTGATGTTACTATATAAGAAAGGTGGTCAAGAAAAGCCAGAGAACTATAGACCGGTGAGCCTGACGTCAATGGTGGTCAGGTTGTTGGAGGGAATCCTGAAGGACAGGATTTACATGTATTTGGAAAGCTAAGGACTGATTAAGGATAGTCAGTATCACTGTGTGTGGGAAATCATGTGTCTCGAACTCGATTGAGCTTTTTGAAGAAGTAACAAAGGATTGATCAGGGCAGAGTGGTGGACATGATCCACATAGACGTAAGGCGTTTGACAAAGTTCCTCATGGTGGATTGAATAGCAAGGTTCGATCATACAGAATCAAGGGAAAACTAGCTATTTTATAAATAGAACTGGCTCAAAGGTAGGAGACAGAAGGGTGTGGTGGAGGGTTGCTTTGCAGACTGGAGGCCTTTGACAAGCAAGCAGTGTGCCACAAGCTACAGTACTAGATCCACTGCTTTACAATCATTTATATAAATGACTTGGAGTAAACACAGCAGGTTTGGTTTGTAACTTTGCAGATGACAACAAAATTGGAGGTGTAATGGACAGTGAGAAAGGTGTCTGAGGTAATTTCTTTACTCGGTAGTGGAGCCTGGAATGGCCTGCCTGCAACAGTAGCAGACTTGCCAACTTTAAGGGCATTTAAATTGTCATTACATAGATATATTGATGAAAATGGAATATTGTAGGTTAGATGGGCTTCAGATTGGTTTCACAAGTCGGCGCAATTTCGAGGGCCAGAGGGCCTGTACTGCACAATTATGTTCTAAGGTTTCCTCAGATTACAACGGGATCTTGATTAGATGGGCCATTGGGTTGAGGAGTGGCAGGTGGAGTTTAATTTAGATAAATGTCAGGTGCTGCCTTTTGGAAAAGCAAATCAGGGCAGCATTTATACGCTTAAATGGAAAGGTTCCTGGGGAGTGTTGCTGAACAGCGAGACCATGGAGTGCAGGTTCATAGCTCCTTGAGTCGCAGGTAGATAGGATAGTAATGGTGAAAAAGCTAAAAAATGTGTTGCTGGAAAAGCGCAGCAGGTCAGGTAGCATCCAAGGAGCAGGAGAATCGACATTTCGGGCATAAGCCCTTCAGGAATGAGGAAGGTGTGCCAAGCAGGCTAAGATAAAAGGTAGAGGGGAGGGACTTGGGGGAGGGGTCTTGGGAATGCGATAGATGGCAGGAGGTTAAGGTGAGGGTGATAGGCCGAAGAGGGGGTGGGGCGGAGAGGTCGGGAAGAAGATTGCAGGTCAAGAAGGTGGTGCTGAGTCCGAGGGTTGGGACTGAGATAAGGTGGGGGGAGTGGAAATGAGGAAGCTGGAGAAATCTGTAATCATCCCTTGTGGTTGGAGGGCTCCTTGGATGCTGCCTGACCTGCTGCGCTTTTCCAGCAACATGTTTTTCAGCTCTGATCTCCAGCATCTGCAGTCCTCACTTTCTCCTGGGATTGTAATGGTGTTTAGTATGTTTCTTTTCTTGGTCAGAGTAGAGGAGTTGGGAGGTCATGTTGTGGCTGTTCAGGACATTGGTTAGGCCACCTTTGGAATATTCTGTGCATTCTGGTCTCCCTGCTATTGGAAGGATGTTGTGAAATTTGAAAGGGTTCAGAAAATATTTACATGAATGTTGCCAGGGTTGCAAGGTTTTAGCTTTAGGGAGAGGCTGAAAGGTTGGGGCTATTTTCCCTTGAGCATTGGAAGCTGAGGAGTGACCTTATATAGTCATGAGGGGCATGGATAGGGTAAATAGACAAGGTCTTTTCCCAGGGTTGGGGGAGTCCAAAACTAGAAGGCATAGGTTTAGAGTGAGAGGGGAAAGATATTAAAGGGACCAAAGAGGCAACTTTTTCACGCAGAGAGTGGTGCGTGTATGGAATGGGCTGCCAGAGGAAGTGGTGGAGGCTAATTCAATTACAACATTTAAAAGATATCTGGGTGGGCATATGAATAGAAAGAAAGAGGTTAGAGGGATATGGGCCCAGTGCTGTCAAATGGAACTAGATTAGTTTAGGATATCTGGTTGGCATGGTTAAGTTGGACAGCTCTGTTTCCATGCTGTACATCACTATGACTCTATTAAAAGAAAAAAAAGTGTAGTCAACTATTATATTCTAAGCAAACATTAATTGCTCACATTTGATAAAACCATTACAAATTATGAAATGGGAATTGTTAGAAAATAATGTTGGTTAACAGTACCCTTAGAAAATTCAGTAGATTGACTGGAGAGTTTAGGTATGCTCAAATATTTTAAAAAAACTTGACAGTGATACCTACTTGTGTATCTATTTCTAATGAATTTCATTTTAATGTGTATTATATAAAGGAGCTTGAGAGTTTTAGATCAGTTTTGAGGTCTTGAAAATTAATTGATCCTTGGTGAAGGTATCATTGTGTACAGCTGTATGCATGTAACCTTGGCTTGGAATAAAATCAGCCTTGATGTTGCATTTTCCTTAACTGAATATTTGAAATTGAGCTCCTTTTAACTAAATATCTAAACAGTGTATGAAATGAGGATAATCAGATAAGGATGGGGTTAGGTTCAGCTCTGGTGCTGCCCCGATAGCAAAACATCTCACTTAAGGGTTACGTGTAAATGTTGGCCTTTTGTGTGAGTGGTTGGATATTAGACAGTATGCATAGGAAAACAAAATTCTGTAAGGAATCGTTAGGGGGCGAGGACAACGTTGGCTAGAAGATACATGAATTTTTTGTTCAATGCAATTGTTAGTTGAAAAAGCAAACATGTTTCAGTGCGTTCAAGTGTGGTTGAAGTAGAGTCCTGGAAGAGTATAGCACAGAAGGAGATTGTTCTGCCTTTTCGAAAACCAACCCACTTCCTTCTACTTCTGACTCTTTTCAATAGCGTGGCATTTTTTTCACGTTTCAGTAATTGATCTAGTTTTCTTTTGAAACCTTTTATTGAATCTTAAATTTGCTTAAATTTGATGTGCTGTAACGCTTCATGTCCTTCAGGAATGTGAAATTAATTTATGTACAAAGTCCCCATTGGGTAGGCTACCTCAGCAAATAGTAGCTGGCTTATGTTTCTTTTAAGGGAAATGTGAGGACTGCAGATGCTGGAGATCAGAGCTGAAAATGTGTTGCTGGAAAAGCGCAGCAGGTCAGGCAGCATCCAAGGAGCAGGAGAATCGACGTTTTGGGCATGAACCCTCCTTCAGGAAGATTCCTGAAGAAGGGCTCGTGCCAGAAACGTAGATTCTCCTGCTCCTTGGATGCTGCCTGACCTGCTGCGCTTTTCCAGCAACACATTTTCAGTTTTTTTTTAAGTAGCCTTTCCTTGCCAGAAGCTTGGTGTTGCTGGATTTGGATACATTTCAATGTAGACTTTATTCTGCTCAATGACAATGAACAGACTGAGCAGGTTTTTGAAAAATAGAGCTTGATCTAAATTTAATTTTATAAATTTAATCCAGCTTGTTAAGAAATTACTGTAGCAAGTTGCTTTAAATGACCCTTTTAAACCAATTACAAATGACAATTTGGTGAACCACTAATTTTTGAGAATTGATCAGTAATCACAATGCAACAGATAATGGATTTAGCTCCTGTATTGAAGATTTGACTGCATAATCATTTGGATTTACTCTTCTTGATTTGCACACTTGACTGCTAATAGTCATTTAAAATATTTCAACGGTGCTAAAAGTGTTGACTGGATTCCTTTATTCCTTTACTTGTTATACATTTTAGGTATGTAGACTTGTGGCTGTCTGCCTCAGAACAGTTAATTTTTCAGTTGTTAGAAGTTTGTGTGTTCTGATTTAATTTTAACATTTAAGTATTTTTCACAACTTTTCTATTTGTTTTATTAGGAATCGAGCAATGTAACTAGTGACTGCTGCTCAAGATCGCCCTCCTGTGTCTCTGTAAAAACCAATTCTGTTCAATGTAAGAACGTGTCCAGAAGGCCAACGCCACCAGGTAATGTCCTGTAAACTCCTTACCGGAATCCTGTCGAATGGTATATGTTGATGCCCTATTACGTTGCACTCGGCTACCTTGTTTAATGAATTCTGTCCTGGAGTTGGAACAGATCAAAGGTACAGTGAAACTCATTTTAAAATGAAGTTAAAGGTTGATTTTGTAATAATTGTGCAATATATGAATTACATGTTCTTCCTTTTGGAGAAGTAATACAGGTACCATGAATCTGTGAATGCAAATTTAATATTCAGAAATTTCAACGTGATTCCACAAATCTGTCAGTTGCCAGCGATTCTTCAGAATGCTTACACATTGTCATTGTTGGGACTTGCACAAGTGAATTGCATGGCATGTATATGAACTGATTTACCAAGCTCACTTACATTTGACTTCAGTGGTGGAGTTTTTCCTATTACATATGTGGAAATGTGATTGACTTTTGCATCTGTCCACTTTTTCTGTGAAAAAGAACAGTTTCAAATATTTGTGGAGTTCAAGTTGATACGGAGGTGGTGCTATGTAGGTTATTTGTACTTGAATTTGGTAAGGCACTTTATCAACATTTAAAAGATATCTGGATAAGTATATGAATAGGAAGGGTTTAGAGGGAAACTGGTTAAGTGTTGGCAAATGGGACTAGATTAGGTTAGGACATCTGGTTGGCACGGACGGGTTGGACTGAAGCTGTCTGTGTCTGACCCTTTGACTGTATGACTAGGTGAGATGCATCCAGTTAATTTGAGGGAAGTACATTTACAATTTATAGAAATTATAACGATATTGGCCAAAATTTCTGGTCTTCCTTGGGCTCTGGAGTGGTGCCTAGATCTGCAGAATTGCTAGTTTTGTACCTTTTGTTTCAAAAAGGGTGTAAAGATAAGCCCAGCATCTACAGGCCAGTCAATTTAACTTCTGTTGGGGAAGATCCTAGTCATGATAATTTGAGATAAAATTAATTGTCATTTAGGGGGATGTGGGATAATTAAAAATAGCCAGTGTGAATTTAAGGATCAATCATGATTAATGAGGTATTGGGATTCATGAAAGTAATGCTATTAATAAACCTCCAGTATGGATTTGATAAAATGGCACGTAACTGACTGCTGAGCAGAATTAGAACTCATGGAATAGAAGTGACAAAGTGAAAGTGGCTGAGTGGTGGCATTAGTGATTTTGGATTCAAATTTGTGTAAGTAACAGGAATAAAACAATGGCTAAAGAATGTGTTTTTCAGACAGGAACATGCTTTATAGTGGAGTTCTCTGTGGATCATCCTTGGGATCCCTGCTATTCCTGATGTGTTACTGGCCTAGTCTTTGTTCTTGGAGTGCATTTCAAAATTTACAGGTGATTCTAAATTTGGAAGCATTGTGAACAGTGAAGAGAATAGTATAAACCTCAGACTGACTTAGACAGGTTGGTGGAATGAGCAGGCAAGTAGCAGATGAAATTTAGTACATATAGGAGGTGATTCATTTTGACATTGAAGAATGCATAAAGACAATACTAAATTAAGGGAGATATTTCTGAAAGAGTTGCAGGAGCAGATAGACCTAAGGGTATATGTGCATGAATAAAAGGCTGATAAAATAGGTTGAGAAATTGGTTAATAATATATAACACTTCCTAGACTTTATTGATAGGCAGATAGATTACCAAACCTATTAAATTGTATGGATATATGTTTTGACTTCAGCTGAGTCTCTCGTTCTGGGCATCATACTTCTAGGAAAGATGTGAAGGTATTGGATGGAGTGCAGAAAAGGTTCACAAGATTGTTCCGAGAGGTGAAAAACTATAGGTAGGTAAATTGATTGGAGAGGTTGGGCTATTTTCTTTTGAAAGAGGAAGCTGAGAGGAGATAGTTTAATAGAAGTATACTAAATCATGAGGAATCTGGATGTAATAGAAAACAATTCTTCCCAATGAAGAAAAGACCGAGAGCTAGAGTGCATAAATTTAAATTCGTGAACCAGTGGAGATGTGAAGAGAGAGTGTTTCACTCGTTGAGTGGTTGAACTCTGGAATGCAGTTCTTTTGTGATGTAGGCACTCGAGGCATTTAGGAGAGAGTGAGATTATTATTTGAAATGAGAGAATGAGCAAGGCTCCGGGAGAAGGCCAGAGAGTGAGCTCGGTAAATTGTTCTTTTGGAGAGCCAGCACAGACATGACTAGATTGAATGGGCTCCATTGTATAACTCTTAAGTTGTTTGTAATATGTAACCTTGAACTTTGAGGTAAAAGCATTTTAAAATGGATCAAAGATTCGACACTGGATTAGGGGTTTGGCGCTGTAATGGCTTCCAATGTGGTATATCTATTGGTTTCAAACTTTGCATTACTCAGTAGAAATTGCTCATTAGTAACTGCAAATTAGTGTTGACTTACCAGAAGTTTGGAGTTTGGGGAAAATGTGGAGGATGTAGGTCCTTGCAGGGGCTAAAAATGGGATGTCAGTTTTGAGGTTTAAACCTGATTTAAACCTATTTTCACATATTCAAGGATCTGTCTATTATCTGTTTTAATTTCAGTAATTCAGTGTACCAATATCGATGTTTATACAGATACAAAATCTGTGTATTTGACCAAATTATTGGATGTTCCAATTCTTGAGTTAATCTGATGTTCAGGTTGCATTCTTTGTATAACCTAAAGGGTTTTGTCTTCCAGGTGGAGAGTTCCATTGCTCTGAAGACCACAGGTATTCTGTCTTAGCGGCACCACCCAACAGTCCCACTGGCTTGTCCTCCCATCAGCATCCTCTTACAGCGTCAAAGTCTCCTCAAGTTATTACTGAGCCAACGGTTTCCATTCATCAACATGAACATGCAACTTCTACAATGTCGTGTACCATGCCCCACAGCACTGTAACCTCCACTGATTCAAATCTGAGATCATCCATGATATCTGGTATCCCACAGGTTCTGCCTCATGTCCCCCTGACTTCTACAGTTGCTGTGACAACTGCTGCATCTCCAGATGTGTCTTTGATTTCAAAAACTTCAGCTGCTGCTTCTACAGGTGTGCTTGTGACCCCAGTGCCTCCAAGTGCTAACCCTCATATTTCTAACAGTGGGTTACCTTCTTTCCCGAAGTCTACAACAGCTGGCCCTATTTGCGCTAGTCACTACAATGGAGCTTGCCCAGTAACAGCATCACCAAACCCAGCTGCTCCAGGCAGTGGCATCTGCAGGTTAGTATTTGCCACGAATCTGGAAATTTTATCCGCGAAGGCGTTAACCAGCCAATGTTTGCGTGTCTTCTTGTACCGTACTTGTTTGATGCATTTGTAATGTTCATTTATGAAATATAATGGTAGAATTAAAAACTTTGTTTTTCTTTCGTAAGTTTCGAACATTGAAGCAAAGTAGTAGTTAAAATCTCTGAACTTGCCATACACAAATTCACACCTCACTTGGCTGGCATTTCTCATGCTGGAAGGAGTGTTGAAGAGGTCTTCCTATTCATTACCATTTTTTATTGCAGAGCTGAGGAAGCACCCCTTTGCTGCTGTCTTTTATTTGTTTGAAAATAATTTCAAGGTTGTGACAGAAAGGAGTATGTCAGATTTAGTATAGAATTTTCTAAAGCATAAAGATGAAAGTGAAAGACTTTAGGACCTTTACGATAATTTTTTTAATTGAATGAAATAACATTGAAGAAATTGCTACTGGGCATTTGAACTACATAGTTCGTACTGTAAAGTCAAGTTAGTTGTGAGTCTAATTTATGGAACATTCACATAGTATTTAAACTTCGATTCTTTAGATGACGTTTTATCAGTCAATTGCCTTAATAGCTCTGAGATTAACGAACCAAAAGGAGAAACTATTAGCAATGCATGATATTGCAGGAATGTTTTCAAAAGTAAATCACTGTCATTTAAAAAAAGTTTTAGTTTCAGAATTGTATTTTTTGAATATTTTAAATTAATTTAAAATGGATTCAGTTCACTCAAGTGCTTTCAAATGTTTTTAATTCTACTCATTGTTTAAACTGTTTTTAATTCTAAGAAAATCTATGCCTGGATTTCAATGTCCTTTTTATCAGTTGAGAGATACTTCTGTTAATTTTCAGTGCTGAGTTTTTCATATTTTCTTCCAAGATGGTTCAAGTCTGCATTTCAGTGCCTTTTGGATAATAAACACATTTGTTTTCAGAGCAGCAGAAAGCTTTTGTTTTTGTGCTATTGTGCAGTACTGCTGAATCCACCCTCCTTGACTAGGGATGCAGTAAGTTTAAACACTTTGTCTTGTGTCCCGTGCCTACCACTGGGATATGTTATATAGAGGCAAATTTTTAATAATCAGTCTAATAATTAAAACTGTGTTGAAGCCCAAAAAAATTTAAATAAGCAAAGCAACAAAACTTAATGAAAGTTGAAAATATCTGGAAAATGTGCACAAGAATAGTGAAAGTAACAAGAATGAGTAGTGCTTTTTGAATGGCTATGTAATTGTATGTTGAAATCAGGATATGCTTTTCCTTGTGCATTGGCTCTGGAGCATTTTTTTGGAAATTAAATTCAATAACCCTCTTAGTGTGCTGGACGTATTAGTGTTGCTGGATCTTCCGAATCCCTTTGTTTATAAACTTGGTTGTTATTGCATCTAGGGACCAATCATGTAAGAGTCATCTGTGCACAAATGAAACTGCCTACAGCCCCACACAGATGCACAATGCAGATGAAAGTCTGGAAGAAGATGATAGCTGTTCAGAGCACAGTTCGTGTACGTCTCACACTGCCAATCAGAAGGAAGGAAAATACTGTGATTGTTGCTATTGCGAGTTCTTTGGTCATGGACCGGTGAGTGCAACAGAATGGAAAGATGACATTGAAAAGAAGTTTTCCTGAATTAAGATTCATTGTTTTCTCATAGACTGAAGTTTGACTGCTGAATTTGTTTATGAAACATTAGAATTCAAAAGTAATTCATACACTGACATGTTTTAGGACACCCTAGAGATTTGAAAGACACTAAATTGCAGATCTGTCCTTGCCTTCAGACCAAGAAGTTCAAATTTCAGGAATACATTTACGTTTTTCAATTGTAAAATTGTATATTCTGGAATAATTATTTTGAGATACTCTGGTAACTTTGAAGCATACATGACTAGGAATTATTTAAATTTTGCAATATACTATATTTATCTATGCCACCTGTCAAACAACAAATTTTCACCCTTTGACATCTGGTTGGAATAAAAACTGATGAAGGTGGAGCCATTGCAGTATACTGTGCAAAAAGATGTGTTGGATCAGTGGAATATAGTAGAATGTAAATGTATGTTCCTTCATTTATGTCACCCACATGCCTATTTAGAATAGTTGGAACTTAAGATGCAATACTCAGTTGCTAGGTGAGGATACTAAGAAAAGGTGATTACAAAATTGCAAATAAAACAAATGAATTATAAAAAATTTAAAAGCTTCAAAGTAGGATTCATGTTCTGTTTTGCAACGAATTTCAAATCTCAGGAATGCATGCTAGAATCATAGGTTTTGAATTTGCAATAAGAATTTGTTTGCATGTTGGCAAAATAATTTGTGTTTACAATTCTATTCAAGCCTCCTGCAGCTCCAACAAGCAGAAATTACACAGAAATCCGGGAGAAGCTAAGGACGCGGCTGACGAAACGCAAAGAAGAACTTCCGCAAAAATCAAGCAACGGCTCGATCCGGGAACCACCAGTAGATGACAGGAATGTTGAAGATCTGTTGAACTACATCAACAGTTCAGAACAGAAACCAGTCAACAGTGCCAAAGCAGCCAAAAGAGCAAGGCACAAGCAGAAAAAGGTGCATTTTGTGATTTTTTTTGTTTCATTAGCTACGAGGAAGGAGTTAAGAAAAGGAAGAGTTGTTTTCTGCATGCAAAGATGAGTCAATTTATGTGCTCATTTGATAACTTGATTGTGAGGAGCACTGACTGGGTTGTGCCAGCTAGCTTGTAGCAAAAAGAACCTAATATAGAAATATTGAAAATAGGAGCAAGGGAAGGCACTTTTTGAATCTGCTTTGCCCTTCAGTATGATCACAGATGACCATTCAACTCAGTTTCCTGTTCAGCTTTCTCCATGTACCCTTTGATCCCTTTAGCCCTAAAAACTATATCTAACTGCCTCTTGAAAGCACTCAATGTGTTGGCCTCAACTGCTTTCTGCAGTGGATAGTTCCACAGGCTCACCACTTTCTGGGTGAAGAAATTGCTCCTAATTTCTGTCCTATGTGGCCTACTCCAATCCTTAGACTGTGACCCTTGGTTCTGGATACCCTGGTCATTGCAAGCGTATTTCCTGTGTTTACCCTGTTCTAGTCCTGTTAGATTTAGCTTTCTATGAGATCACCCCCCTTGATTCTCCTTAACCCCAGTGAATCTAGTACTAAAAGATCTAGTCTCTCTTCATTCGTAGCTTCTGCCATCCCAGGACTTAATTATACCTTTGCATTGATTTATTCTACCGGTAGTCCCCAATAGCTTCTTTAAGATGCAGGCAGTCAAAGAAACAGGTGCATCCGAATTTTCACCCAATAATTGTCTGTATTTGTTGTAAGTTAAAAGAGGAACAAAGACAACAAGCTTACTGTACTGTCTTTTACCCAGCCAGGTTTGTTAACCGACAAAGTCAAGACTTGATGGGCTTAAGTTTTTATCAATACTAATGAACGTTGTCAACTATAAATTCAAATTTCAAGAGTTCAAACTTACTCTCTTAAGTACTGGATTCTTCCTACTTTTTAATACAAAAATTGACTAAGGTATCATAAATGGACTGTACGTAGTATTGATGGCATTATATTCAAATGCCCGTTGCTGCTGTTGCACCCTATATTGAATAAAGTTGTTTTTCTTCTGTGTAAACTTTGACATCCATAGTCTTGACTGGAACTTTATTAGTTGTATCTATCTGCACAAGAGGCAGTGGCTGCTTTAATTTTGGAAGTAGCTATGATTCTTTAGGATGATTACCGTGATAAAATTGATCATTTTGGAAACCGCTCAGTTGGCTGGATAGTTGGTTTGTGATGCTGAGTGAAGCCAATAGTGTGGGTTCAATTCCCACACCAATGGAGTATGACATGAAGGTCTGTTAAACTACATCAGATGTGCTTCTCAACCTCTTCCTTCACCTGAGACATGGTGACCCTCAGGTTAAGTCACCATCAGTCGTTTCTCCCTAATGAGAGAGCAGCCCTATGGTAAGACGATAGCGACTTTACCTTTATTCCTTACCTCCTCTTAAGACCCTCCTTGAGATACATTCACTTGACCAAGCTTTTGAAAGTCGTTCCTAATCACTCTCAATCCCTCTCAATACAGACGTCTTATATTTCTATGGGTGTATTGCGTTTGTCTATTTTAAAAATGCGTGCAATTTGATTTTTGGGTTGGAGTCATCCATGATTTAAGTTGGTACTGGAGAAATGTTGCCTGTTGAATTTTCAGCCAATGCTGAAAACCAGAGATCAACAGTTAATTTCATTTGCACAGCCTTGACTTTAATGCTTTAACTATTTTTGTGCTTTAGCAGGAGAAAGCCCGTTCTGAGGTTTGTGACCAAAGATCAGAGAAACCATGTCCATCTACAATGCATATACAGGGTCTGGAAAAGGTTTCTGCACTAAATCAACACATCCAAGAGGGGATAGAAGAAAAAGTCTTGATATTCAACCAGCATGTCCAAGAGGATATAGAGGACAAAGTTTCAAAGCTCAACCAGCATATTCAAGACGATATAGAAGAGAAACTAAATCAACAAGAACTATGGCATCAGGTGGAGTTGCAGAGAGTGAGCAGCATCTTAACGACCAGATTGGAACAGCTTAAAGATCGAATCAGAGATTCCATCAAAGCAAACTTCAGCCTATGTGATCTGCCCAAGGATGACTTTCCAGAACTAACATCTGTGGAGAAGGGTTTACTGATAGACAGCAATGGCATCATGGATAAAGAAGAGACAAGAATATTCGACCATCAGAAACTCAATTTGAACTTGTCCTTAACAACATCGGAAGTTGTGCAAAATCACTTGTTGAATGGAAATAAACATGCGGTCGTCACAAATCGAGAGCACAATGGCTCTGATATGGTTTTGTTGGAAAACTCATTGGGAAAGAAATCAAAGGGTGGCTGTTCATTATCTTCGAAGTCTGATAATATTTCCACACTCCGACTAGAAGATGCCGGTGCAGTAGTATTGCATAAACCAGCTGCAGAGTCAAAAATGACTCAGCAGATGTCAAGAAATGGGAAACAACCAAGACAGCCTAAGCAACAGACTTCTGAGGAGACCAAGGGCAAAAATGTGGTTTCAAGAAAAGATCATGAACACTCCACAGCACCAAAGGTGCAGAGTTCAAAACAGCATTCAGTTCCTGCCAAACACAAGACAAACCAGAATCATGAAGGCAAGCCAGCAGAGGCATCAAAAACCATGACTGCCAAATGTGATGACTCCAAGCAAAGCAAGTGGAAAGGAGTTGGTATTCTTTGCAACTCTGAAGCTAGTGAAGACAGGAAAGGTAATCCTAAATATTCAAATAATGAGAAGGTTGAAGGATCTGAAACTAGAGGAGTCAAAGAAGAGCAACAAACGACAACTGACGTCTCTCAGCCAAAAAGCAAGAACAAGAAAGGAAAAAAGAAAAAACACGACAAGACCAACAATTGCATCGGTAAGTTTAATCAGGGGATTTTAGTTCTAATGTTTTAACCACTAAAGTTTGTGTGACTGAATGGGCAACTTGTGATATACTGTGTGCAGGTCTGTGATTTGAACTTTTGACTATGAGGGAACTGTTTGAAGTGCCAGCATGACCTGGCATCTCCAGTTAATAATTTAAAGACAGTGAGCAGAATTATGAACAGGAGTATTGCAAAAATAAGAAAGCTATTTTGTAGAGACAGGAAGCAATACTAGCTGACTGAAAGTTGTTAAAGGAGCAAAGTAAACACAAGTAGCCAGGGCCACAGTGCCTAACATTATGAAGGGAATGTAATGAAATGAAAATAATTTGGTATTTAAATCTTTAAGGGAAGAGTTTAATACTATCAGAGGCTCTCAATTTAGGTTAAAGTCTTGAAATATTTTCCTGTTAAACTTTTTTATTCAGTTATTTAATGGCCATATTGAAATGATGAAAGTTTGTGTTTGTATTGTGTTTTGAGTGGCATCAGTTGTCGTATACTGTCCTTGAGTCATGTTAGGAGCTATGGGGCAGATTTTCCACTGACCAGACATTTCTTACGCCATCATATTTAGGAGTTGTGCATGGGTTCCTTTGGAATCTCTGTTGCAGAATCTGAAGGGATTTCCCTGGAAATTTAATTTTCGTCGGGGCAATTACTCTACACCTGGGACTCTCCAAAAACCTGCATAAAAATTGGAGATGTGAATTTTTGTGATTTAGTTGATTAAAATAATTAGTCAGGAAAATATGGATGATTATATCTACAGTCTTAGACAAATGTAATCTTGCAATCACCACTTGACCTTGACCTGATACTTTTGGGACCCAGCTACCCTTCTCCGTTTGACCAGATCAGATTTGATCCACCATAACCTGATTTCTCCAGCTGGCTCTGACCTACCCATAATACTTACCTAATGCCTTTCCTGTGGCACACATTTTCTACTACTACTTTTCACCAAACTAGACGGGGCATAGGTTTATGGTGAGAGGGAAAAGATGTAAAAGAGACCTGAGGGGCAACTTTTTCATACAGAGGGTGGTGTATGCATGGAATGAACTGCCAGAGAACATGGTGGAGGCTGGTACAATTACATTTCAAAAGCCTGTGGATGGGTACATGAATAGGAAGGGTTTAGAGTAATATGGGCCAAATGCTGGCAAATGGGACTTGATTAATTTAGGATATGTGGTTGGCATGGATGAGTTGCACATCTCTATGACTATGACACAACCCCATCAGGAAAATTTGCATGAGATTGCCACTCCATAGAAATAATAGCCCTCCGTTTCGGCCATTCTATTTTGCCATTTAGTTCTACTGTGTGCATTCTGATTTCTCACTGAAAATCAATATTTTGAGACAATATGTATTTAAAAAAAAAATCCGAGATCCTCCTATTGCTTAGAACAAAGAACATTATAGCACAGGAACAGGCCCTTCAGCCCTCCAAACCTGCGCCAATCTAGATCCTCTGTCTAAACCTGTTGCCTACTTTCTAAGGATCTGTATCCCTCCCTGCCCGTTCATGTATCTATCTAGATACATCTGAAATGACCCTATCGTGCCCACCTCTACTACCTTTGCTGGCAGTGTGTTCCAGGCACCCACCACCCTCTAAGTAAAGATATGCACCCACGCATATCTCGCTTAAACTTTTTCCCTCTCACCTTGAACTTGTGACACCTAGTAATTGAGTCTCCTACTCTTGGGGGAAAAAACTTCTTGTTATCCACCCTGTCTATACCTCTCATGATTTTGCAGATCTTAATCAAGTCCCCCTTCAACCTCCATCTTTCTAATGAAAATAATCCTAGTCTACTCAACCTCTCTTCATAGCTTGCTCCCTCCATGCCAGGCAACATCCTGGTGGACAACCTCTGCACCATCTCCAAAGCATTCACACCCTTTTGGTAATGTGGTGACCAAAACTGTACGCGGTATTCTAAATGTGGCCGAACCAAAGTCTTATACAACTGTAACATGGTATGCCAACTCTCGTTCTCAATTACCTCTCCGATAAAGGAAAGCATGCTGTATGCCTCCTTGACCACTCTATTGACCTGCTTGTCACCTTCAGGGTACAATGGACCTGAAAACTCTGATCTCTCTGTACATCAAATTTTGCTAGGGCTTTTTCATTTACCGTATAGTTCGCTATTAAATTGGATCTTCCAAAGTGCATCATCTCGCATTTGCCCAGATTGAACTCCATCTGTCATTTCTTTGCCCAACTCTTCAATCTATCTATATTTTGCTGCATTCTCTGATAGTCCTCTTCAATATCTGCTACTCCACCAATCTTAGTGTCATCTGCAAATCCGCTAATCAGACCACTTGTACCTTCCTCCAGATCATGTATATCACAAGCAACAATGGTCCCAGCCCTGATCCCTGTGGAACACCAGTGCGCCATTTTGAGAAACTCACTTTCACTACTCTCTATCTCCTGCTGCCCAACCAGTTCTCTATCCATCTAGCTAGTACACCCTGGACCCCATGCAACTTTGCTTTCTCCATCAGCCTACCATGGGGAACCTTATCAAACACCTTCCTGAAGTCCATGTATATGACATCTACAGCCCTTCCTTCATCAATCAACTTTGTCAATTCCTTAAAGATTTCTATTAAGTTGGTAAGAAATGACCTTCCTTGCACAAAACTATGTTGCCTATCACTGATAAGCCCATTTTCTTCTAAATAGGAATAGATTCTATCCCTCAGTATCTTCTCCAGCAGCTTCCCTACCACTGATGTCAGGCTCACCAGTCTATAATTACCTGGATTATCCCTGCTCCTCCTCATAAACAAGGAGACAGCATTACCATTTCTCCAGTCCTCCAGGACTCCCCTGTGTTCACAGATGCTGCCAAGATGTCTTGTGAAGGCCCCAGCTATTTCCTCTCTCGCTTGGGTGGATCCCATCCGAACCCGGGGACTTGACAACCTTAATGCCTTTTAGAGTACCCAGCACTTCCTTCCTCCTTATGCCAACTTGACCTAGAGTAATCAAACATCTATCCCTAACGTCAACATCTGTCACGTCCCTCTCCTCGATGAATACCGATGCAAAGTACTCATTAAGAATCTCGCCCATTTTCTCTGACTCCATGTATAACTTTCCCCCTTTGTTCTTGAGTGGGCCAACCCTTTTTCTAGTTACCCTCTTGCTCTTTATATACGAATAAAAGGCTTTGGGATTTTCCTTAACCCTATTTGCTAAAGATGTTTCATGACCTCTTTTCATACTGTTAGTTCCTCGTTTCACATTGGTCCTACTCTCCTAATAATCTTCCAAAGCTTCATCTATTTTCACTTGCTTAGACCTTATGTATGCTTCCTTTTTCCTCTTGTCTAGTCTGTCAATTTCAGCTGTCATCCATGGTTCCCTAATTTTGCCATTTCTATCCCTCATTTTCATAGTGATATGTCTGTCATGAACTCTAATCAACCTCCCTTTAAAAGCCTCCCACATAACAGATGTGGATTTACCTCAAACAGTTGCTCCCAATCCACATTCCCCAGCTCCTGCCAAATTTTGCTATACTTGGCCTTTCCCCCAATGTAGCACTATTCCTTTAGGACTGTTTTTAAAAAAAAATGTTTTTTAAAAAAAAGAAATACCTCTGAATTAGTTGGCATTGATTTAAAGGTTTTACTTTCAGGAAATATGTAGATACTGTGACATGAGTTCAGTTTGCCCAATGACTCTGTTAAATAAATTCATGTTGATACGACTTTTTTAGTGCTGTGGCTTCAGCATCATTGTAAAGCCTTGTTTGTGTTATTTTATTAATTGCTTTTGAAAATGTGTGTGTTACATCAACCATGCTCTCTGACTTAACAGTCTGATACTTCGTTGAAAGAATTGAATAAAGTGGGTTGAGATCAGTTTGCCACTTCAAAGCCAGTGCTGTCTTTCCCTAATTAATCTGCACTAGTCCAGTGAACTGTTCACTTTATTCCACCTTACCTTCCCTACACATTTCTCCAATACTGAGGTTAAGTTAACTTGGTCTGTATTTACTGGCCATATCTTTTCTCCTTTTTTTTTGTATGACACCATCTTTTACCTTTCTCCAGTCTTCAGGCAAAGCACACTACAGCACAGGAACGGGCCCTTCGACCCACAAAAGGAGCATGACACCAAATTAAACTAATCCCTTCTTGGTCCATATCCCTCCATTCCTTGCATATTCATGTGCTTATCAAAATGCCCCTAACATATCTGCTTCCACTACCATCCCAGCAGCACGTTCCAGACTTCTATCACTGTTTTAAAAAAAAAGTTGCCCCTCATGTTTCCTTTGAAAATGCCACCTTCACCTTAGATGCATGCCCCCTAGCATTAGTCATTTCAACTCTGGGAGGAAGATTCTGTCAACTCTTTCTATGCATCTCAAAGTTTTATAGACTTCTATCAAGTCTCCCATGATCCTCCACTGCTTCAGAGAAAGCAAACTTAGCTTTTCTAGCTTCTCCTTCTAGCTCATACCCTCTAATCCAGGTAAAATCCTGGTAAACCTCTTCTGCACCCTTGCTAAAGCCTCCACATCCCTCCTGTAATGAGGCAACCAGAATTGAATGCAATGCTGTATGTGTGGCCAAACCAAAGTCTTCTCAAGCTGCAGCGTGACATCCTGACTCTTGTGCTCAGTTCCCTGACCAATAATGGCAAGCGTGCCATACCTCTTGTTTACTATCCTATCAACTTGCATGGCCACTTTCAGGGAACTGTGGGCTTGAACCCCAAGCTCCTCCTGTGCATCAATGTTGTTCAGGATCCTGCCATTAACTGTATACTTTTCCTTAACATTTGATTTCCCGAAGTGCAGCATTTCTCACTTGCCCAAATTAAATTCCATTGGCCATTTCTCAGCACATATCTGAAACTGATCTATATTCCGCTGCTTCCTTTGAAAATCTTCTGCACTATCCATAACCCCTCCGATCTTTGAATTGTCTGTGGACTTAGTAAGCTACCCGTCTACATTTGCTTCATTTATATATATCACAAATAGCGGATACCCCAATATGGATCCCTGTGGAACCACTAGTCATGGCTCTACATCCAGAAAAACATCCTTCTATCACTACCCTCTGCCTTCTATGGGCAAGCCAATTCTAAATCCAAGTGGCCAAGTCACCATGGATCCCAAGCATTTTAATCTTCTGGGTACGCCAACCATGAGGGACCTTGTTGAAAGCCTCACTAAAATTCACATAGACACCATCCACTGCTCTACCCTCATTGATCAGATTTGTGACCATGTTTCAAAATTCAATCTAGTTGGTTAGACATGACCTGGCCCACACAATGCTGTGCTGGCCGTCCCTAATTAGGCCATGTGTTTCCAAGTGCATGTAAATCCTATCCCTGAGAATTCTCTCCAATAGCTTCCCAACCACTGATGAGAGTCACCAGTCTATCGTTTTCTGGATTATCCCTGTTTTCCTCCTTGAACAGAGGAACAATTTAAGGACGATTAGCAGCTTATGGCTAGTACCTCTGCACTTTCTACCTGTGGAATCTTCGGCATCCTTTGTGTACCTTCCAGAGTTTGTGATTTATCAACTTTAAATAGAGCTGGTACTTTGGTCACTTCTAATAATATTTCACCTGAGAATCCATGGTTTTGATTGCCTTTCTGTGGGCCTTGGAGGTTTTCCAGGTGAAGTTTTAGATTAGATTAGATTCCCTACAGTGTGGAAACAGGCCTTCGGCCCAACAAGTCCACACCGACCCTCCGAAGATGACCCACCGAGACCCATTTCCCTCTGACTAATGCACCTAACACTATGGGCAATTGAGCGTGGCCAATTCACCTAATCTGCACATCTTTGGACTGTGGGAGGAAACTGGAGCACCCGGAGGAAACCCACGCAGACACAGGGAGAATGTGCAAACTCCACACAGTCGCCCGAGGCTGGAATCGAACCTGGGACCCTGGTGCTGTGAGGCAGCAGTGCTAACCACTGAGCCACCGTGCCACCATCAAGTTGTTGCATGCTATTCTGTTTTAGCATTTGGGCATATTGCTTGCATGCTGGACAAGTGGGAAACTTCTGATTTGATCCATCATTTGGGGGAAGGGTGCATGTAATTTAGAAAATCATGATTAATTTTTCTTGAACATATTTTTAAAGTGCTTTAGTGATGAGACCTAAAAGCTTGAAATGTATAAGTGCAGTAACAATGGAATCTGTGGTTTTAAAAAATGTTTTTCCAACATCAGCATTGCTGACTAGGCCATAATGTATTGTCCATATTTCATTGTATGGAGGGCAATTAAGAATCAACCACATTACTATAGGGTTGGAGTCACATGCAGTCCAGATTAGATGAGGATGGCAGATTCCCTTCCAGAAAGGACATTAATTGACCAGATGGGATCTCATGACATTTGAATGGTGACATGGTTATCATTAGGCTAGCCTTTTATTCCAGATTTTCATTGAACTCAAATTACACCTTCTGCCATTCTGGCAGAAGAGCTTGGGGCTCTGGGTTACTGGTCCACTGAAATTACCATAGAGCTGCCTTTCCACTAACAAAGGACTAAATGTGTAGAATTTGCTAATCGTGTTATCTCAAAGTTCATAGCACATCACAGAGTTTGTGAATATGCAGATAGAATACAGTAACAGATTTTTAAACAAATCTAAATAGTTAACAGTATGATCACTTTAATGATGCAAGACTTATGGTTGAGAAAATTGACACTTCATAATTGGCTTATATTTACACTTCACCCTGTTTACCATGGGAATAGAAGCTTAAATTATTTTTTTCTATTATATTCAGAAAGTAGAAGTTAACTGTTGTGTTGATGTATGACATAGGTGTGATTTTACATTTTGGTACTTAACTATAGGCAGTGAATACAGATGATGAATGATTGCCCTAATTAGAAGCTAGTACCTTTTGAGAAACGCTCTGCCATTACATTTATGGAGGTACTGCCCCCCCCCCTCTCAGCCTGTCTTCAAAGGTGACAAATCCAGGGAAATACCCGAAGGGGCATATGAAAATATAATATTATGGTTTTGTAACATTTATTAGTGATGTTCTACTGTAAATAATTTTTGTACTGTTTTAATTATTTATTATTTAATTATCTTAGTTCAGAGAACTGATGAATATTCTGAAGGGCAAGACTGTATGCTGGCATCCTCTGACACTCCAAAGCCCAAACAAAGCGGTAAGGATCACCATTAAATTGAGATTCTCCGTGTCTTTAATTTCTTTCCATTTGTGTACTTTGTCTGAAACCCAACCTCCCTAACAAACTAATTTTTAAAAAAGATTTCGCGAAAGCTGAATAAAGCAGGCCCCCCATTGGTATTACCGCTATGTAAAATAGTTTTTTGTAATCGCTGGCAGTTGATTCTCCTGTCTGTATCCTTAATTCATCTAGCATGTTACAGTCCTGTTACATGGAAATAAATTTCTAATACATATTAGATAAGTTGAAATAAAATTCACACCTCTTAATAATGTTTTATTGTGGATTTTCGTCGGTGTTTGATCTTGCATTTTTACTTAGTTTTCTGTCTTCCAGATGATGTGTTTCTTCCCAAGGACATAGATCTTGATAGCGTGGAAATGGATGAAACAGACCGTGAAGTGGAACATTTTAAGAGGTAAAAAAAGAGAGGACCAACTGATTAGCAAAGGAATTCAATAGAGAATTAGAACAAAATGAATTTGATTTTGGTATCATGCACGTGAAATGGAAAAGTCAATTTTTTGCTTTCCTCATTAATAGACACTTCCAGTCATTTTGGTATTTCTTTATAATTTGGTATCTTGTGACATTAAAATCAATAAAAACTGAAATATCAGTTTTGTAATTGCTTTTGCAGCCTTTGATTTTTCTTTCTCGCTTGCTGTCTCTGGTGCTTTGGCTTGAGCTCTCATTTATTTTGTCTCACTTGTGCTGTCACTATTTTCCTCTGTTTTATTTCTTTCTATATTTCTCGCGCTCTCCTTCTCTCGCGCTCTCCTTCTCTCGCGCTCTCCTTCTCTCGCGCTCTCCTTCTCTCGCGCGCTCTCTCTCAAAGTCATTGTGTGCACAGCAAAGAGAAACCAGAGGGAATAGATATGAGTGCTATGCCCAGATCTATATAACTGCTATTCCCTAAAGCAGTTCATGATTTCAACAATTGATAGGTGGGAAGTAGCTGCATGTTAAATTTGTCCATAATTTCCTTGGTTTCTTTGGGGTGTAGGTAGGATTTTCTCCTCTTCAATAGTTTGTGAACTCCTGCATATAGCATGAAATCTGCTTCCTGACTGAAGCAACAGCTGTTAGGAGGGGAACGGGATACAGCTATAAGATCATCTCAGAAGGAGAGCATATCTTGTAGGCAGTTCAGATTGTATTTGAATGACTTTTGCAGTTGTTTGATTAGTCAGAAGGTAAGAGTTCTTACGTGAACTGAATTGGATTGGGGGATAAACTGCTGTAAAACTGGGAGCTTCAGCAGAGGGGCAAATGCCCCTATAGAGAGTACCTGTTTAGTTGGTCTCTCAGATAATTTGATTATAAATGTGTACTGTTTTATTACTGTGGTGAAAATGATTGATTATGAAATTAAAATGTGTGTATTCTGGATAGTGTGAATAGTTAATGTATTCCAGGAATGATGTCTGCAGACAATCCAAAGGTGGAGAGTTGAGTATTTTCTTGTCCGAGAACTGATCTGAAGTGCTTTCAGTGACATTTTTTTTTTGCTTTGCAATTGGCGACTATTATTCCATATTGCATTTTTATTATATGCAGTTCTAGTACCAAGCTGCCTTCAGCTTTTGTTTCTGCCCTTCTTGTTTTGTCCCTCCTGAAGCATTTTCTGGCCCGTATGTCCTCTCTTATTCCAATGCTCAATCACACTAAATTTGTCACTTATGCTCACTTTCCTTGCTGTCACAGAACCTGCTCCTTTGTTTATTTTTTAAACTTATTCACTTATTCATGTTCACTCTTGTGATATCTCATGTGATAACATGTTTACTTCGTTTATTTTCCCTCCACTATTCCTCTTGGGTCCTCAAGCCTACCTGCTGCTTTCCTGATCACTTCTAGCGGAATGCGTTATTATTCTTGATATATTGCCTCTATCCTTCACAAGTATTCTCGCTCTTGTTCTCACTCGTTCCTTCCATGACCTACATGCTGTCCCCTTTGCATAGTGTTTCATTGTCTTCCTACTTGCTATTGAGGCCATTTGCTTACCCCTGCACTCCTGCCATTGACTGTATTTTCCTTGTAGATTCCTGGTGGTTGCTCATGTTTTTTACAAAGGAATTTTGAAATAGTTGTCGATGTATCAGTAGGGCTGCTTATTACCATATGGGTGGCTTGGTGGCTCACTGGGTAGCTCTGCTGCCTCACAGTGCCAGGTCCTGAGTTGGATCCCACCCTCAGGTGACTATCTCTGTGGAATTTGAACATTCTCCGCGTGTCTGCATAGGTTTCCTCCAGGTGCTCTATTACGTCTTCCACAGTCCAAAAGATGTGCAGGCTAGGTGGGTTGACCATGGCAAATCAAGGCTTACAGGCATGAGGATCAGTATGGACTCTGAGTTGAATGGTCTGCTCCCACACTGTAGGGATTCTATGACGTTGTGGTCTGTTTTTTGTGTTCAGTGACCAAGTGTTGGTGCTTGTTGCTGACCGCAGCTAAAGTGCCTCTTGCATATTGCAGCACTCTTGGTGAGAATTGCACTGATAAAGCATTCAGATGCCCTCTCCATGCAGATCCCAGCATAGCTCGACAGCATTCTGTAAAGTGGAGGTAAAGAACAGAACCTACAGTGCAATGAATAGAAACCAACCCCTATAAAATCTGTGGCAGCAGGAGCTCTTGATAAGCCCAGAAAATTGTGAAAACTACTTAAGTAATCACTTTGACAATGCCATATGCATGTAAGCAGGATTTTCAAGTAATATACATGTGAACAGAATAGACGTTGCAGCAAAGAAACTGTCAGCTTGTATCTGAATAATGTTAAAAAGCCATATAAAAATTCAGAAATATTCAGAATCATATTGTCACATTTGGGGAGAAAGGAAGAATCTCAACTGATATTTGGAAGTTCAAGTCATCTTGTACCAGCATCTTTAGTAAACAATAATGAATTGACATCTGCTTCAACACCAGTCCTGAAACATTGCGGTAAGAAATGTTCACTGTAGGTGGGCACTCATCCCAAATTCACATAATTACCATTTTTTTCCTTTTAGCATTGCAAAATTAAATTTGGAGCAGCAGACTTGTCACAGCTTCCAAGAATTCCATGAGGTTCAATCCTGGAATTGCTGGTACTTTCATTGTAGTAATGATGGTGATGCTGATTCAGCATAAGGATTTGAGAATTGAATTATATCATTGGATAAATAAAATTGATCAAGTTTTAATGTTTGGACAAAAAGCAGGACCTATCCAACCATTTACTGCCTCATCAGTCTACTCTTAAGCATCTGTAAAGTGAATGGAAGATGTCAACAGTGCTACCAAGCAGCACCTAATCAGCAACAATCTGCTCACTGACGCCCTCCTGTCTAAAAGCACTTGATGTAACATTATTGTATTGCTACTCATTTCTGCCTTATGGCTGATGTTTCTAATTTGAGAAGATTGAATATATAAAATAAAGCTGAACTATTTCAGAAACTCATTTATGAACAGTGCATTGCTTTAACAAAGCAACTGTGACTATTGTGGTTCTAGCATTATCTTCCTCCATATGATTTTCTGACACACTGTTTTCTCTCTGTAGGTTTTGTCTTGATTCTGCCAAGCAGACAAGGCCAAAGGTCTCTGTAAACTGGTCCAACTTCAGTCTGAAAAAGGGTCCAAGTACAGCTCATTGAAGATTGCACCATACCTTTGCCTGAAGAAAACTGGAATTATCCTGCAGTTAACACATTCCTTACTTTAATGAGTATTGGCCTGTCCTCCCCAACTCAAAGCAATTTGCTGTGATCTGTAAACAACATGCTGTGATATCATCCACAACCAGTGCCTTAACCAGAAGAAGTGCACATTTCTAACTGGGTGGCACAATTATTTCTTGGGTTGGTCTGTTGTGCTTTATGGTCATTGTGAGAAATTGTTTGCCAATAGTGTTGACAACAGTGGAGCAATTCTGAATTTCAGTAGAAACAATAACACAATTTTATAGATGGACAATTGATTTTTCTTAAATGTTTTTTCTCTTGGTTGGGTGGGGGGCAAATGAGAGTCAGATGAAATATAGGGTTGGGTATTATTTCTGTCAAAGCTGAGACAAGGCAAACAAATTTTGTGGCACTTATCAAACGGATTAAACTTATCTCTTGTACATGTGAACTGTTATTAAACTGACTTTTAAAGGATCTTGTACTCTTAATTATAAGCAAAACAAGCAAGTATAAAGATCAAATAAAATATTTCACTACTCAAATTTTGCACTGCCATGAGTGAAGCTTTACCTCTCATCCTGTGACAAGAAAAGTATACAGTAAATGCTATCTTGGAAATATTCTGTGGGAAGCGAACTAAAGGTGTCTATAAACATAGATGTCACCTACTACATGGTAAACGATGCAGCAAAAATAACAATTCATGTCTTTAGCTTTTCTGTAATAAACTGAGAGAATAAGTAATGTCCTTTTTTGATATCACAGATTATCTTCCCACAAGTCTGAGATGTTTGTATAACATTTGTAGAACTAAAAATATTTCAAATTGGTGGTAAACTAAGTTTCTCTTATTACTTTCAAAACTGACATCTAGGTTAGAGTGTACAGCCTGTTTTCCTGAATAAGTATATAAACAAGTCTGTAAAACTTCTGAGTTGAATCTTGGTTGTGGACCAATAAGATTTGCTGTAGTCCCCATTAAAACAAACAACTCAAGGTAACTTTGATGGAAAATACCTTCCTTTTTTTGTCTTTCAATATATTACCCAGCTCTATTGATGACAGCAGTTAATTGAGAACCCACATAGTGTGCTATAAGGAAATGTGTCGTGAGGCTAATAGCATTGTAGTTAATTGTGCAAAGTGCTCATTATTAGTTGGTGTTGGATAGTTACATTGGAAGCCTTACTTCAGCTTTTATCTCTATTTAAAAGCCCTCTTTCTTCCTAATTGCAATACCAAATTCAGAAGTGCTAGTTCCCCTATTATGATGGTTTGAAAAAAAATTTGGCAGCAGACCAACATGGGCCGTTAGTCTATTTGGAGCACAAATTTCTAATAATTATTAGCTGTTGCATTGAATACCAGCAATCATCAGAAATAACTTTGGTTTTGGTCTGAAAGTCCAATGTACCAATGGGGTTGCAAATTATGAGAAAGTATGTAAGTGAAATGTGAAATCTTTTGAAGAAGTATTTGCAGTTACCATTTTGGATTACAGCGTGGAAGTAATATAACCTATCGTACCTAATGGAACCATCCACTCAGGTGAACTGCAGTGCTGTTCTCTCACAGCAGATTAATTACATAGTGATCAGACACTTCGATTAGAAACCCATTTAAACTATATTCAGTCCAAATGCTGAGTATGTCTGTCAACAATTGAGCACACTTAATCTAATTTTGAATGTTTCTATGCTAAAATTAATTTGAAATTTAATCTCATTTTTAAAAACTAATCCAATTTCTTGAATTGCTGCCACACCCTATCCAAGAATCCTAGGGCTACACAGTGGTTAGCACTGCTGCCTCACGATGCCAGGGATCTGGATTGATTTCTCTCTGTGTGGAGTTTTCACATTTCTCCACGTGTTTGTGTAGGTTTACTCTGGGTGCTCCAGTTCCCTCCCACAGTCAAAGGTGTGCAGGTTTAGATGGGTTGGCCATGCTAAATTGCCCACAGTGACCAGAGATGTGCAGGCTAGGAGGATTGCCCTTGGGAGTTGCAGGGTTACAGGGTTGGGGTTGGGGTTGGGGGGGGTGGGGTGGGGGGAGGGGGGAGCAGGAAGGAGGAGGTGGTTGGTCTGGGTAGAATGCTCTTCGGGAGGTTGGTGTGAATTCAGGCGGAATGACCTGCTTCTGTAGGGATTCTGTGATTCTAAGTACAAGGCTATAATTGCAAGAAAGAAAGGAAAAGATGTGGGCCATGTGGTATCTTCATGGCAAGTAAGTATTAAAGCTGAAACCAATGGTGACAACCAGCTGCTTGGTATCTGCTCTAAGTCATGGAATAGACCATATTTTGCAGTGTTATGCTGTAAGTTAATGGCTTCCTACTACACCACCATATTGGAGCGTGTAGTGGTGACTTATTTATATATATATAAATAAAAACCTGTAGTGGCTGACCCACTTTCATATCCTGGTCAATTTCAAACTTGGAAATTGATCATTTACAATAAACTTTATAAATGTCTCAACCACATTGTAAATAATTTGTGTATAATGGCGTCAGGTGCAGTTAGTGTTTAATACACACCTGCACATTACAGACTGACAAACTTTATATTCAAGTGTTTTTATCTATTTCAATAACTCTCTTGGAAAAGTAAATCAGCTATAATCGTTGTAAAGTTCATTTCATGTGAAGATTAAATAAAATCCGCACCAGTGTGTGGAAACTGAATGAGAATCTTTGTTGTGTATTAGTGACTAGTTGGATTTACATTGTAACATATGACTTGTGATTTCATCCTTAACTTTTCAGTGCTGTCAACAGGTCATACTACTTGAACCCCAGGGTATGCATGTCAGTTATACCCTATTCCCACAAGGTGACATATTATACTTGTTTTATTTCTAAAATCCTGCTTCTTGGTGGGTATCCTGTTTATGTTGCTGCCTTATTATGTCTTATGAGAAAGTTTGCTTATGATATTTATAATGCATTTTTTAATATAGTAGATGCTACTATGAAAAATCAATTTAGCCTGAATCAGGTGGCCATCGCCATCACTCTAAGCTCATATATGCATTGTAGATAATGCAAGATATAGGTTGGCATGTCATTTTCACACTCTACTGTTCACTTCAGAAATTAACATTTAACCTGAAATGTGAGCTTATTTTCAGAATAATTTTCATTATTAGCAGAAAGTATGAAGACTCTTCTTGCTTGTGAGACCTTCTTCATACTTGCAATACACCTTGATGTTTTGGGAAAGTGATACCCACCTGTTGAAGTAATTTCAAGTACAGGGCATGATATCAAGGCCACATGTTCCAAGTAATTCCTTGTAGTTTTCAAGTTGAATGATTTAATGTCGTCATTTTTTGTCTGTTTAAATTGTAATCGTTAGTTTTGTTTTGTTCTATCATATGTACTTTTTTATATTGTAACAAGGACAATTTTTTATCTACTTAAAACCAAAAATTGTTAGTTTTATATTATTTCCTGGCAGTAGCCAGCTTGAACTGCAACATCATAGTATAAATTGACTGTTAATTCTGAAGAATGTAGGTTTGTACTATTCCCGCCAAGTCTCTTTGGCATCCTTTTTTTAAATTATGTACTGTGAATTGCCTTTCTTTTTGGAAGATAAATACAATGACTTGATGAAGATACGTGTGTTTATTATTTAGAGATTTACACTCATTTATAGTCTAGAAAGAAATTAAAATACAATCCTGTAGGTTTTCACAAGAAGTGGCATTTACCAATTAGCTGCAAATACAATATTAAGCAACATTTCAGAGATTTGATGTATTGACGTTAAGCATTTGTCTGTGAAAGAGTAAGTCCTAACATGACAGTAGTCTAATATTTACTGTCTGTCAGAACAGAAAATGGGATGTTAGGGAAAAGGTATGTTGGTTTGATTTTGGAGACTTTTGTTTGAAGTTAATTTAGTTGACTTGCTTCACTTGAGTTTGGTCTGAGATTTCTGATAACAGTACTTCCTTAGAAAGTGACCCTTGATAAGAGGAATTACAAATTCTTGAGAGGTTAAATCCAGCAAGTAGTGGTGAGATGTAGTTGTCAACAACCAATTTATATCAAATGCAGTCATTTTCTTTGAGGCAAAGCACAGAGCTTCTGTTGTACTAATGTGCGCATTAACCTAGGTTCCTTTGCTGATTTAAATATCTGTCCATGCCTTGAATTTTGTTAATGATCCAGCCCAGATATTTCTTTTGAGATGAGGAATTCCACAGATTCACTATTTTGAGAGAGAAGCCCCCCAAGAGTATTGTGTTTCAACAACTTATTCTCTCATTCTTCAAAACTGGTTTACAAGGCCAGTCCACCCAGCCTTATCAGAGAGTCCCACCAGACCCAGGGTCAATGTATTAAGCCTTTTCTGGACTGCCTTCAGTGCTGATACGTTTTTGCTTGGATAAGGGGGCCAAAACTGTTCAGTATTTTAGAGGAAGTCTAACTAGTGCCTTGTGTAAACCTGGCATTATTCCCAATTTTTATGTTTAATTCTCTTTGAAATAAAGGCCAAATTTCCTTCTGCGTTCCCTATTACCTGGTGATCTTTTATGTTTGTTGTTTGTGATTCATGCACAAGGATCCCAGATCACTCTGTTGCTTTCCTCCATTTAATAAATAACTCACTCCTCTATTGCTACCAAAATGTATAATCTTTCATTTTCCCACATATTATTTGATTGGCCAGGTTTTTGGCCACTTAACCTGTCTATATGCCTATATAAACTGTATCGTCCTCCTGATTTCTCTTCCACTTACGTCATCTGCAATATTGACTTCCCTCTTCCAAGTTATTATGTCTATTGTAAATAATTGTGGCTGCAACACTGATTCCTGTGGCACTTCATGAGTTACAGGTTGCCATCTGAAAATGACCCTTTATTTCCCCATCTGAAAATGACCCTTTATTTCCAACTCTATCATCTATCAATTTGTCAGTCCCCTATCCATATTAATTTACCATACCCAATTCCATGGGCTCTTAAATAACTATGTGCACTGCCTCACTGGAAGTCTTTTGGTGATACAAATATATTGCATCTCATAGTCCTTCTTCATGAAATCATGCTGGTTCTGTTTGAAAATATATATTTCTTAGTGTACAGGACATCATTTATAACACTCTTAATGTTTTCCCAATCCCAGATGTTAAATGAACTGATCTTGTTACCCCTTTGAATAAGGGTGCATATCAGTAGCTTCCCATTCCTGTGGAACTTTTCCAGCATCTTTGGTTTCTTAGAAGATTAATACCAGTGCATCCCACTATCTTTCTGCCTACTTCCTTTTAATATCTCCGAATGTAACCCATTCGGTGTGCGGGCTTGCTGGTCTTAGCCCATTGTAGTTTCTGAAATTAATTTATTCCACCTCTTCTTCCTTCTGCCTTGGTTATTTAGTATTTTTGGGCTGCTGTTAGGGTTTTGTATTGTGACAACTTACACAAAGTATTCAATTTCTCTCTCATTTCCTGGTTCTCCATTATTATTTACCCAGCCTCATTCTCTGAAGTCCATATTCACTTTAACTCTATCTTCCTTTTTAAAATATTTAACGAAGCTTCACTCATCTGTGTTTTTATTTATATATTTGCTAGTTTACCGTCAAAGTTTATTTTCCCCACCTTTTTGATTTTTAAAACTTTCCCAGTACTCTGGCTTACCACTAATTTTTGCCACATCGTGTGTTTTTTTTCCATTCAGTTTAGCACTATCCTTAACTTTCTTGGTTACCATGATTGGTTCAACCCTTTCCTAGAATTGAATTGAATTTATTGTCCTGTGTACCAAGGCACAGTTAAAGCTATGTCTTGTGAGCAATACAGGCAGATCCCATAGTTAAGTAGCATAGATAAGTAAATAGTAGGTAAACAGCAGCAAAAACACAGGTACAGGCAGATGTTAATACGACTTCTTCATTTTTGTTATGAGTCATCAAGTATTTTCTGACATGTTTGTTGTTATTCAATCATCCTTTCTGCTGAACTACTTTTCTAGACTACGTCAGCCAACACTCTGCTCATTCCTTTGTAATTACCCTTATGAAAGTTTGGTTGGTTGTTTCTGATTCCAGTTTCTCACTCAGACTGAATGCTAAATCCAACTTATGGTTGTTGTTTCATAGAGGATCTTTTGCTCTGCAGTAATGATTACATCTACGTCATTACGTAACCATATTCAAAGTAACCCAATTTATGCTTGCATCCACATATTGTTCTAAGAAATTGTACAAAGTACACTGAACTTGTCATCGTGAACAATTTAATTTTTCCAATTCACATGAAGATTAAAGTCATCAATGATTAATGTACTGGCTTTTATACATGCCATATTGTCTCCTGATGTATTCTCCCTCCTATAGAATAGCTGTTAGAAACTAACCAATGTCATCACATTGCTATTTCTACACTTCGCCCATATGGATTCATCCAATCTCAAATCACTTCTTGCTGCCGTACTTACTCCATCTCATAAACTAAATATTTGGTTCTCTGCTTTGATGTCCTTGTAACCATTATCTCTAATTGCCATAAGATCATACCCATTAGCCTCTATTTGTGCTGTTAATTTTTGTAGGAATATTACACACATTTAAGTAAGCACCCATTAATGTTGCCTTTTTTTACAATCTTTTGTTCACCTTTCTCCCTATTCACTGCCGTGTTTCTATATCTGTAAATTCTGTTCCTCCTGTCCTGTTCTGGGTATGTTTGTCTCAATAGTTCTCCTGCATTGTGAGCACATTATTTTACTATATAAGCTGATGTCTCTCCTCTCCAGCACCTGCTACCCCAAAACATTTAGATTAAAGCCCTCCCCACAGCCCTCATTATTCAATTTCCCAGGACACTAGTTCAGTTATAATTCATCGCACCAAAACTGTTCTCCTCTTCTGGTGCTGATGTCCCTTGAACTGAATCCTATCTCTCTCACACCAAGCTTTCAGGCCACAAACTTAATTCCTTAACTTTATCAAACCTATGCCACCTTGCCCATGACACAGTAATACTGAGGTTACTAATTTGGGGTTCTACCTTCTAATTTAGTCCTTCAAAACTTTTCTCAGCAGAACCTCTCTTCTAATGCTCTTAATGTTGTTGGTACTTCCGGATAATACAGGTTGTCTATATCTGTACACTGGATTGAAAGTTTCAAGAGGTATCAGCGAGTATTGAAACCATGAAGCAACAACAAGTTTAACTGTATCTGAACAGTTGGTGCTTCAAGTGGTTAGCACTGCTGCATCACAATGTCAGGGGTCCAGGTTCAATTTCACAGGCAACTCTGTGTGTGGAGTTTGCTCATTCTCCCTGTGTGTATGTGGGTTTTCTCCCACAGTCCAAAGATGTGCAGGTTCAGTGGATTGTTCATACTAAGTTGTCCCATAGTGTCCATGGATGTGCAGGCTAGGTGCGTTAGCCATGAGAAATGCGTGGTTACAGGGATGATGTGGGGGTGAGTCTGGGCGAGTTGCTCTTCGGAAGCTTAGTATGGACTTGATTGGCTGAATGTTCTGCTTCCACACTAGGGATTCTATGAACAATTTAGCCATCGAGGAAGTGCAGAAGAAGGGAAAGCATGCAGATTAGTTTCTAGAATGTATCCCCCTTCAGGAAACACCGAGCAAAATTGGTCAGAAAAGCAGATGACTGGAAGCTGTGATGGCCCCATTAAGTGTGCAGAACATATTTGTGTCTGAAGTAGGGCAGTAGCGTATGCCAGCTTTCATAATCATTCAGAGAAATAACCATTACGCACTCACTCAAATATAGTCAAGAAATTGAAGAAAAGGTGAATTGTGAGTAGTTGTTACAAATCTCGGAATCTGTGTTAAGCTGAATCTGTGAGGCTCTTTGAATTGCATTGCTGTACGGGCATCGTCATCTTGCAGTGTTCCAGCCGTTCATGCATGCCTTCAAAAGCTTGATTGGGTGATGGGACAGATTCAGAAGTAGCTCTGAAAGGAATAGAATACATATGGAGTGGGGAGAAGCATTGAATGAAATTACTCTTCCAAAGCCGAGTAAATGATGGCCTTTTGTGTGTACTATTCTTCAAATTTCACTCCCGGGATGTGGATATCACTGGCCAAGCCAGATTTATTGCCCAGTAGGCAGTTCAGAGTCAATGACATTATTGTGGGTCCAGAATTACATGTATGCTAGACGCGATAAGGTGGCAGATTTGCTTCCTTAAAGGACATTAGTGAACCAGGTGTTCTTTTCTGACAACCAGCAACAGTTTCATGGGCATCATTAGACTTGTAATCCCGGATTTTGTTTTTTTGAATGAATTCAAATTCCACCATCTGCCATGGTAGGATTGGAACCTGTGACCCCAGAACATTACCTGGGTTTTGGATTAAAAGTCTTGCAATAATATTATTCTATGATTCAGTTCTATTGGAGACGGTGACAGGTTACTTCTGTCATTAAGTGGCAGCAGTTCATGAGGATCAGCTTTGGGATGGCACAATGGCTCCGTGGTGAGCACTGCTCCCTTACAGTGCTAGGGACCCAGGTTCGATTCCAGTCTCGGTGACTCCTATGTGGGGACTTTGCACATTCTCTCTCTGTCTGCGCCGGTGCTCCGGTTTCTTCCCACAATCCAAAGATGTGCAGTTAGGTGGATTGGCCATGCTAAGTTGTCCGATAGTGTCCAGGGATATGCAGGCTAGGTGGGTTAGTCATGGGAAATATGGGATTATGGAGATAGGGTTGGGGAGTGGGTCTGGGTGGAATGCACCTTGAGCAGGCAGTGTGGATTTATTGTGCTAAATGGCATGCTTCCACACTGTAGAGATTCTACAATTCTAAAACTGAGGGTTCGAACTTGATCCTGAGAAAACCGAGAATCAATGGAATAAGTGTGGGAGAGAAGACAATAGACAATAGACAATAGATGCAGGAGTAGGCCATTCAGCCCTTCGAGCCTGCACTGCCATTCAATATGATCATGGCTGATCATTCCCAATCAGTATCCTGTTCCAGCCTTATCTCCATAACCCTTGACTCCACTATCTTTAAGAGCTCTATCCAATTCTTTCTTAAATGAATCCAGAGACTGGGCCTCCACTGCCCTCTGGGGCAGAGCATTCCACACAGCCACCACTCTCTGGGTGAAGTAGTTTCTCCTCATCTCTGTCCTAAATGGTCTACCCTGTATTTTTAAGTTGTGTCCTCTGGTTCGGCACTCCCCCATCAGCGGAAATATGTTTCGTCCTGCCAGAATGTCCAACCCTTTCATAATCCTATATGTTTCAATCAGATCCCCTCTCAGTCTTCTAAACTCAAGGGTATACAAGCCCAGTCGCTTCAGTCTTTCCGTGTAAGGCAATCCTGCCATTCCAGGAATTGACCTCGTGAACCTACGCTGCACTCCCTCAATAGCCAGAATGTCTTTCCTCAAATTTGGAGACCAGAACTGTACACAGTACTCCAGGTGTGGTCTCACCAGGGCCCTGTACAGCTGCAGAAGCACCTCTTTGCTTCTATACTCAATTCCTCTTGTTATGAAGGCCAGCATGCTATTAGCCGCCTTCACGACCTGCTGTACCTGCATGCTTGCCTTCATTGACTGGTGGACAAGAACACCCAGATCTCTCTGAACAGCCCCTTTACCTAATTTGATGCCATTGAGGTAGTAATCTGCCTTCCTGTTCTTGCCACCAAAGTGGATAACCAGACATTTATCCACATTAAACTGCATCTGCCATGCATCTGCCCACTGACCTAACTTGTCCAGGTCATCCTGTAATCTCCTAACATCCTGATCACATTTCACCCTACCACCCAGCTTTGTATCATCAGCAAATTTGCTAATGTTATTGCTGATACCATCTTCTATATCATTTACATATATTGTAAAAAGCTGCGGTCCCAGCACGGATCCCTGCGGTACCCCACTGGTCACTGCCTGCCATTCCAACATGGAGCTGTTAATCACTATCCTTTGTTTCCTATTAGCCAACCAATTCTCTATCCAATCCAGTACTTTGCCCCCAATACCGTGCGCCCTAATTTTACTCACTAACCTCTTGTGTGGGACTTTATCAAAAGCTTTCTGAAAGTCCAGGTACAGTACATCCACTGGATCTCCCTCGTCTATCTTCCGAGTTACATCCTCAAAAAATTCTAGAAGATTAGTCAAGCATGATTTCCCCTTCATAAATCCATGCTGACTATGTCCTATCCTGTTACTATTATCCAGATGTGCCGTAATTTCATCCTTTATAATAGACTCCAGCATCTTTCCCACCACTGAGGTCAGACTAACTGGTCTATAATTTCCTGCTTTCTCCCGCCCACCCTTCTTAAAAAGTGGCACAACATTAGCCGCCCTCCAATCCTCAGGAACCGACCCCGATTCTATTGAACTCTGGAAAATAATCACCAGTGCATCCACGATTTCCCGAGCCACCTCCTTCAGTACCCTGGGATGCAGGCCATCAGGTCCCGGAGACTTATCAACCTTCAGACCTAACAGTCTCTCCAACACCAAATCCTGGCAAATATAAATTCCCTTAAGTTCAGGTCCTTCAGCCACTGTTACCTCAGGGAGATTGCTTGTGTCTTCCCCAGTGAACACAGATCTGAAGTACCCATTTAATTCCTCTGCCATTTCTTTGTTCCCAGTAATATATTCCCCTGTTTCTGTCTTCAAGGGCCCAATTTTTGTCCTAAACATTTTTTTGCCTTGGACATACCTAAAAAAGCTTTTACTATCCTCCTTTATATTCTTGGCCAGTTTACCTTCGTACCTCATTTTTTCTCTGCGTATTTCCTTCTTGCTAATCCTCTGTTGTTCTTTAAAAGCTTCCCAGTCCTCAGTTTTCCCACTTATCTTCGCTAAGTTATACTTTTTCTCTTTTAACTTTATATGTTTCTTTACTTCCCTCGTCAGCCACGGCCGCCCATGTCTCCTCCTGGGATCTGTCTTCCTTTTAGGAATGAACTGATCCTGCAACTTCTGCATTATACACAGAAATATCCGCCATTGTTCCTCCATGGTCCTCCCTGTTAAGGTATTGCACCATTGAACTTTGGCCAGTTGCTCCCTCATAGCTCCATATTTCCCTTTATTCAACTGAAATATTGTCACTTCCGATTGTACCCACTCCCTCTCAAATTGCAGATTGAAGCTTATTGTATTATGGTCACTACTTCCCAATGGCTCCTTCACTTCGAGGTCACTGACCAATTCTGTTTCGTTACACAATACCAGATCCAGAATCGCCTTATCCCTGGTCGGCTCCAGCACCAGCTGCTCTAAAAATCCATCTCGGAGGCACTCCACAAAGTCTCTTTCTTGAGGCCCGATACCATCCTGATTCTCCCAGTCTACCTGCATGTTAAAATCCCCCATAACAACTGTTAAAATCCCCCATAACATTGCTGGTGATGTGCAGGTTACAATTGCAGAGTTGAGTGCAACCAAGAAAGTGCAGTCGCACTAAGCTGAACACTAGTTGAACAGATGTTTAAGGACCATGGAATAAAACAAAGGTGCTGGAGATATCTGTGAAGAGGGATACAAAGTTCATGTTTGAATTCAATATGACACTTCTTTGGAGCTGAAGAGAAATGGAAAAGTGATGGTTATGTTGTAGAAGATGATGAGACGAAGGTTTGAAATTTTAGGGGTCATAGAATAAAAGGTTAAGACAATGTTTCTAAAGATGAAATGTTTACTATTTCTCTCTCCACAGATGCTTCCAGACCTGCTGAGTTTCTTCAGTACACTGTGATAAATTCTACCTCCCTGGCACTTCAAAAAGTATTGACTGTTCTTAAAAATCTGTTGTTGAAGTTTTAATATTTTGTTAACTTCGTCTGTTTCCTTTCAGTTCAGGCTTTTTACTGGTCATTAATGTTTTTCAAATCTGCTTAAAAAGTTGTTGGCTTGCATTGAACATTGCAATTGTAACAGCCTCTACCACTTGCTCTGGTGACTCATTCCATACACACACCACCCTCTGCATGAAAGAATTGCCCCTTAGCTCCTTTTTAAATTTTTTCACTCTCACCCTCAATGCAAGCAGGTTGGAGGGTCCTGAGGTGGAAGATGAGGTGTTCTTCCTCCAGGCGTTGGGTGGTGAGGGAGTGGTGGTGGAGGAGGCCCAGGACTTGCATGTCCTTGGCGGGTGGGAGGGGAAGTTGAAGTAATCAGCCACAGGGCGATAGGATTGTGTACCTTCACTGTGTGCAGCCTGTCCTTTTGACATGTGTACACTCCTGAGAGAATATTGATTACCTCAACCCTGCCTGGTGGACTTAGTGATTCAACACCTGAACTGTAAGGCAGTAATCAGAGGTTGAAATGAATGGTGGAAAGCCGTGTGCTGGAAATCACAGAAGCAGAAAATTTCAAATAAGGCCTTAAGTAAAAAAAAATTACTTTGCTGAAACTACTCTGGTCTGGTAGCACCAGTGGAAGCTAACAAAGTTTAGGATTTCAATTTCCTTTTATTCTAATTATGAAAAATTAGAGATGCAACCAGTTTTAGCAAGAGATCAGAGGTATAGTGAATAAAGCACAAAAATGAAGCCCTGTAATAGGTTAAATGTAGGCGAGATTAAATAACAAAAGAACTGTGGGTGCTTGATAGAAGTGTATGGTTATGGAGCAATTGAAGAAACGTGCTCTTTAACATTGATACAATCAGACCAAGTGACCGACGCAGGTTAAATAAGTATGGAAAAACATGCTAGGAGCAGCAGCCGTTATATCTGCAAATAAAATGTAAACCTGCAGAAGCTACAGGATGTGTGTAATATATATATTAGTGAATCTTAGAGTCCTAGAACACAACAGCACAACATGAGGCCACCGTGACAGCCTTTGTAAAAGCTATCCAATTCTACACAGCAGCTTTATTCCTTTAACCCTGCAAGAATCTTCCAGTGCAATCCACCTCTGGACCCAGTATCAACACTTACATTGACTTATAGACTCTCAAACCCTTACTAGTTTCCTGCTACATTAGCACAGGGATTTAGAAGTTAGTGACTATTACATGTCTGGCTTTGCAGTGCCTACATTAAAGGAATGTTTCTGCTTTAAGTTGTAGCCTTGAACATTCCTGATGAAGGCCTCTTTCCCGAAACGTTGATTCTCCTGGTCCTTGGCTGCTGACTGACCTGCTGTGCTTTTCCAGCACCACGTTCTTGACTCTGATTTCTGGCATTTGTGGTCCTCAACTTCTTCATGGTCCCTTTTGTTTGAATTAAATGATTTTAAAATCACTTCCAAGAGGGGAAAAATACCCCATAAGACTCTAAAGGAGTAGGTAACATAACAATTAGGGTACAAGTTTATTAAGTTTACCAATGAAAATATTTACAATTGCTAGATCAGCTAGGCTGGTCTCTAGCATGTTTGCTTCTCAAGCCTGAAGATTGTGGTTCAGGGGACCCTCCATGCTCTTGGCAGAGACTCCACTAGTGAGGGAAAGTTGCACTGTTGAAAGTATTTCAGATGTGAGATTAAACACCGCATTCCATTTATTTGTGCCACAACTAGGGGGAAGCAAAACTGCATATACATCTCCCAGAATCTGTTAGCACTGAAGGTGAGATACGCTTCTGAGTGCTGTTCTACCGTCTGAATGTCAGCTGTCTGAATTATATGTTTTGTTTTGCAGATTGTAAGCTTTATTTATGATGGGGAGTTTCGTTTAAAGCAAAGGTTTATTCAATAATATAATACTATATTGCAAATAATTATTCCAGTAGTGAATTCACGATGCTAAGGAGTGAAAGGCAGATAATTTTTTTTTAAAAACTGTCATTAGGAAAAGATAATAATGAAACAGAATCCTAAAATTATTTTAAAAGAAATCATTATTCCATTTATTCGATTATTAGTTCCATTACCTAGAAACTGACTTAGCTAAATAGTCCTGTCTGTTATCACCATTGTGAGTCTTAGTTCATTTGGTTTTTAGTTCAGATCGATACAGTCTGTTGGAGGCCAAGCTCTTAGTAAGCTTTATGTTTTATTAAACATTGGCCCAGATATTCTGATTAGTGTCAGTCTCCCTACTTCCAATTCTGATTAGATTGCCAACTATCCACTGACCTTCGGATGTCTTCTGCATTGGAGATCCCCAGGTAGGCACCTTCTGTTATAAGCCTGTCCAAGAATCAATGAATCCAACAACAAAGAGAATAGGCAGAAAAACCATGTGCCTTTTGTTCACAACATTTACCCACATCCTCCCACAACTCTCCTCCACCCTAAGCACTCATTCACTTATATGGTATGCCACACACTTGGTGTCCCATTCAGCTGACATACAAAACTTACCCATTTGGTAACATACCCCTGCCGCCCTAATCTCTAACTGAATCATGTGACTTTTCCACAGAAGCTGTCAAAGTGCCTGGCTGTGCTGGTGGATATTTCAATTGTAGAAACAGCAATGTGCCACTGGCCAAAGGACTAGTCACACTACCACACATCAGGAACATTTCTGAACTGACAGCCAGACTACTGCGACCACTAGGACTCATAATAGCACACAAACCAACAGCCACTCTCAGACAACAACTCACCAGAACAAAGGACCCGATACCCAACATGAGCAAAACTAATGTAGTGTACAAAATCCCATGCAAGGACTGCAGAAAACACTACATCGGACAAACAGGAAGACAGCTAACGATCCGTATACACGAACACCAACTAGCCACAAAATGACACGACCAGCTATCCTCAGTAGCCACACACACAGACGACAAGCAACATGAATTCGACTGGGATAACACTACCGTTATAGGGCAAGCCAAACAGAGAACAGCCAGGGAATTCCTAGAGGCATGGCACTCATCCACAGACTCTATCAACAAACACATCGACCTGGACCCAATATACCGGCCACTACAGTGGACAGCTCGAACTGACAACCGGAAGCGGCAGAGACAGGCCACTATAAATGCCGGAGGAAACAGCACAGAAGCGCTTCACAGGAGGCTCCCAAGCACTGAGGATGTCACCTAGACAGGGGACGAAACGTTTGCAAGACAAATTCCCAGCTCGGTGAACAGAACCACAACAGCAATGTGCCACATTCTGACTATATAATCAAGGTTAGATCTATCTCTCAGATACTGTCAAGTGATCTTACATCATTGATGTATAATTTTTATATTCTCTGCCTCCTGCAAATGACCCAGTCTTCATCTCTGGTCTTCACCTCACATAGGTAACTGCTGTTGTGGTTTCCCCAAATCCTTGGTCTTGCCTTTGGTTCTTCCAGAGGATTTTGAAGATTTAGCTTCTCAGTGTTATCTCTCAAACTTGACAGGGTTTAATGTGAATGATCTGAGAATATAGCTGCCTTCCTGATCTTGTGAATAACTGCTCCATTCTACCGAAGATAGTTTTTTGCAGAAACTCATGTTTCTTCTCTGGTCATTGATTGCGTAAATTGAATATAATCATATGTTTTTAATAATATTTTTGGTTTTTTTAATTAATACTCTGACCAATGCATCATCTGCATTACCATGTTGAGCACAGAGAAGGGAGGTACTGACCTATTACTGACCTATTACTGACCTATTACTCGCTAGGTTTTTCTGCCTCTCCTGCACCTCATTAACCCTACAACATCAGTTCTGCCATTTTCCCCTGCCACTATGCTTTCTCCTGTTGGGATTTTCACTCAGTGCTTTCTCCGATGTCTTTGTCTTTGCCTTTGGAAACAAAATCCAAAGGATCAGGAATAAACTATTTCATCCATTGATTCCTCTTTGCTATTTAGCATAATCATGTTGATCCAGTCTCAATGACACAGTCCCGTTCTCTCCTCTTGTACCTTGTTAACCTGTAGAAATCCAGTCTTTACTTTCTAAAATATACTCTGTGATTTTGCCTCCATAGTATCTTAGAGAGAGTTGTACAAGCTCACCATCCTCTAAATGAAGAAATTTTTCTTCCTCTCAGTCCTTCTATGAATCCTGAAACCATGTGTCCTTGTTCTAGACACTTGGGCTGGGGAACAACAATCCCTATGTCTGCTCTGCCCAGCCATGTCAGAATTTGATATGCTTCATGAGGTCCCCTCTTGTTCTTCTCCACTATCGTGAATACAATCCCATTTGAACCAATTTCTCCTCATGTGATAATCTTGTCATCCCAGCAATAAGTTTGGTGAATGTTTTCTGCACTGCCTCCATAGTAAGGTTATCTTTTCTGAGGTAACAAATTCAAACCTACATGCAATTTTCCAGGTATGGTCTCACAAAGCCCCTGCATAGTTGCAGTAAGACTTCCTTGTTCCTTTTCACAATCACTTTTGCAAGTGATTGAAGGTTGGCTGCTGATTGTACCCAAGCTTGTTTCTAATGACCGGTGTACAAGAACACCAAGGTCTCTAAATGTGAATATTTTCCAATCCATCACCATTTAAATAATACTGTGCTATTATTTTTTCCTACCATAATGGACATGCTATGAATTTGTCCATTAAATCTGTCCAAATCACTTGGAAGCCTCTTGAAATCCTCTTCATCAATCGCAATCCTACTTTAACTTAGAAATATGATGTTTGATTTCCTCATCCTAATTATTGATGTATATTGGGATTAGCTGGATCCAAGCACTGATCCATGTGGTATGCCGCTTGCCACTGCCATCCACTCTGAAAATGGTCCATTTATTCCTCTCAGTTTCCTATCTGCCAACCAATCCTCAATCCATGACAGCCTATCACCACAATTTCATCTGCTTTAATTTCGTACACTCTTACCCTTTATAAAGAGCTTTCTGAAAATCCAAATACATTACATCCATTGGTTCTCCCTCATCTATTCTATTAGTTACATCCTTACAAAACCTCCCATAGGTTTGTCAAACATGAGTTGCCTTTCACTAATCCATGTTAACTTTGTGTAATTCCAGTGGTATTTTCCAAATGTCTAAAATCATATCCTTTATTTTAGACTCCAGCATTTTCTCTACTGAACTAACTGGTCTGTAATCCTTGGTTTGGTCTGTCTGTCTGTCTGTCTCTCTCTCTCTATTATTTCCCCTGGTTGTTATCTCACATTTATGTATGCACACATTTGTTTCTCAAATGTAAACCACTGCATATCGACTTGCATGCCTATTCGTGAACTTTCTGACTCCATTATATCCACTCACACCATCTAACCTTTCAGGTTTTCTTTGTTTAGATTTGATTGGACTGCTTCATTTTCTCGGCAAAAGTGAGGACTGCAGATACTGGAGATTAGAGTCGACATTAGTGGTGCTGGAAAAGCGCAGCAAGTCAGGCAGCATCCAAGGAGCAGGAGAGTTGACGTTCCTGATGAAGGGCTTTTGCCCGGAATGTCGATTCTCTTGCTCCTCAGATGCTGCCTGACCTGCTGTGCTTTTCCAGCACCACACTCGATGCCTTCATTTTCTATCCTGATGAAGAATTTAATTATGTTACGTTCATGTTTTCTTATAGGACCACTAACAAGAAGAATGTTAAATTAATCTTTTCTCATTAAACAAAACCAAATAGCAGGCACAAAATCAGAAATTACTGAGTTTTTTCAGCATGTCTGCTTGGTCAGAAATGGAATGTCAGAGTATTATTTAAATGGTGATGAATTGTAAAATATTCAGTTCAAAGAGACCTTCGTGTTCCTTGTACGCTGGTCATTGAAAGCAAGCTTGGGTGTAATCAATAGAAGAAGGGTCACTGGACCCAAAACTTTAACAGATTTCTCTCCAGAGATGTTGCCAGGTCTCCTGATGTTTTGCAAAAATTTCTTATTTTGTTCCTGATCTCCAGCACCGCAGTTCTTTGGATTTTGTTTTGGTTACAACAGCAGGCTAATTGCCCACTTTTTAAAAAGAAGTGTGACAGGACCTGTATTTTACAGAAATTATATTTCAAGCAGAATGAATGAATCTCTGCCTCTGGCTTTCACTGTGCCAATGTCTACTCACAATAATGGGCACTATTAGTTGTCTGAATGCTTCAAATCCTGTGCTGTCATCTAGCTGGATTATTTTTATAAATGGCCAGCACTGCTCATCCTGAACTGCCACCGATGTATGGGTTTTTCCTCCAGCATGGTTTTATACCTGAAACAGCAATGGTTATGTCAGCTCCCTTAACATAATACTGGATTAGTGGTGCTGGAAGAGCACAGCAGTTCAGGCAGCATCCAACGAGCAGCGAAATCATAATGTACATGGATATAATACATTAAAAGGTACATGGATGGGAAAGGGATCTGGGCCAAACGGAGGCAAATGGGATTAGTTCAGATGAGGAAACCTGTTCAGCATAGACAAGTTTGGCTGAAGGGTCTGTTTTTGTTCTGTATGACTCAGTGATTTTGTAAGAACGAGATATGGTTAGCTTGGTACTGAAAAATTCAAAAAGCATTTATGACAGCTCTTGAAAGTTGCAGTCACAGGTGTCACAAAGGTGGTCCCTTTTTTCTAAAAGCTGTTCCTTTTCTCAAGGATACTGTGTCCTTGGTTATTTTCAGAGGGGTCATAAACCAGGTTGGGCTCTGATCTGACTGGTTTGGTACAGAGATGGTAAACAGATGAGACTTGAGGCCAAAGTGATCATGTTTTAGAAGTGACCTGTATAATGAAAGGGGAGTGGTCAGCTCTCTAGCTGAGCAGTTTGGTCTAGAAGTAGTTGGAAGTTCTGCAGTGGATTGTGTGAACAGGCTCTCACTGTTTCTGCTCTTCTAATTTCAACCTGGAAGCATGTGTTCCATTAGTACTGGTTTTTTAATGGGGTTTGCTCATTGGGACTGTTGTGTATTTTCAGAACAGCATAATTAAGTCTACTCTGGATAGACTGAGTTCTGTAGGGGTTCTTTATTCTGTTCTTTGTGTTTCACTACCTAATTTTGTGAATAAAATTTTTGTCTGTTTTAAACCCTGGTAGATGCCCTGGCTATCTTATTCCGGGTAATTTTCACTGTACGCTTACCCAAACAAATTGCAAACATATGGACTGGGATACCTGCTTAATGTTTTGAGTGGTTTGGCCTAGTCCATAACAGACTGAGGGCTCATCCAGGATTTTAAACAGTGAGTGGTAGGTGCTAGTGTCTTTATTTTGGGTGTTGGTTTGGTTAGGTAGACAAAGCTTGGGATAGTAATGGCTCTTTCAGTGGCTGAAAGTTTTCTGGAAGTGGATGTGGTGACTTTGAAAGTTTTGCAAAAGGTAAATAAGATCAAACTGCTAGAATGAGCAGAGAAGCTGGAATTAGAATTGCCTGCTTCTGTGAGGAAAGGGGAGATAATTACAGTAGTAGCTCAGCATTTAAACTTGCTGGAGAAACCATCAGAGTCTATAGAGATGGCAAGGATTCAATTGCAAATGAAGCAGCTTGAGTTAAAGGTGAGAGATAAGGAAAGGGCAGCAGAAATGGAACAGTTTGAGTTACGATTAAAAGCAGAAGAGGGCAAAGGAGAGAGCAGCAGAACAGAGAGAAAAAGAGAGCAGCAGACGAGAGAGAAAAAGAACAGAAAGAAAAATAGAGAGCTTTTGAACTTCAAAAACTGACATTTAAAAGGGAAGCCAGCTTAAAAGGCTGGGGGTAGGCTTAATGAGGAAGAGAGTGAGGATGAGCAAACCCAATGAGAAACTTTCAGTATGTTCAAGCATTGACTAAATTTGATGAGAAGGATGTGGAAGCCTTTTTTATCTCATATGAAAAGGTGGCTAAACAAATGCAATGGCCAGTGGCAATGTGGGTTTTGTTGGTTCAATGTGGGTTTTGATAGAGCTAGTGAGGTATTCGCATCCCTATCAGAGGAGGGATCTGGGGAGTATGAGGAGGTGAAAAAAGCCATTTAAAGTACATTATAGGCTTCTGGGACAAGCTCTTGACAATGTTCAGGAATCTAAGGAGGGACACTGGTCAAACCTATATTGAGTTTGAAAGGATCAAACAGAGTAATTTTGATAGATGGATAAGAGTTTTAAAAATTGAGCAAACCTATGATGCCCTTAGAAAAATAATTATTTTGGAAGAATTCAAAAATTCACTGCCTGAAGTAGTGTGAACTCATGTGGAAGAGCAGAGAGTTAAAACAATGAGGTTAACAGCTGAAGGGGCTGATGATTATGAGCTGGTCCATAAAATATGTTTGGCTTCCAGAATCAATTTCAATCCATGAGGATAGAAACTGGGGCAAAGAGAAATCCTCACGTGGAAAGGGAAAAGTGGATCTCAGTGAAGATCATAAGGAGAACTTAGCACAGGGTAAAAAAGAAACCCTTGAGGGGGATAAAGAAGCTAAAAAGCTCTGTTGTTTTCATTGTAATAAAGTGGGCCACATAAAATCACAATGTTGGTGGACTGGGAGAAAGCGAGGTGTAGAGAAACCAGACAAGCCTGGGAGTTTTGTTGGACTAGTAACAAAACGCACAAGGGGAGTTAGACAACTGCCTCAGAGTGTACAAGATTATCAGAGGTTGATTAAGGAGAAAATGCCAGATCTGCTAAAAAAAAAATACATGCAAGGGTAAAGTTTATTCACATAGGCCAGGAGCAGTAGGTAAGGAGGTTACAATATTAAGGGACACAGGATCCTTTCAGTTTGTAGTGCTGGAGGATGAGGAGATATGTACTCCTGAGGGACTATTGCCAGAAAAGGTACTGGTAACAGGAATTCACAGTGAGATAAAAAGTGCTCAGTTATGTAAAGTGAGGCTAGAGACTCCAGTGAAGAGTGGAGAATTTGTGGTAGGAGTATTGGACAAACTCTCAGCTCCAGGAAAACAATTTGTCTTTGCAAATGATATAGTCAATTCACTGGTAGGTGTGCTGCTTACTCTAGTTGAAAAGCCAATGGGGACACAGGCAACTGAAGACATGAAGGATCTTTATTCAGGAATTTTCCCTGATTGTGTGGTCACAAGATCGCAGTGGTACAAGCTGAAGCAGGAGAGATCCAAAGGCACAGATAAGGAAGCTAACATAGCTTTATCCGAAATCGTTTTGATCAGGTAAGTGGGACAGAGCAGAAGCAAATAGGTAAACCTGGAAGTATCTTTAGTTCTGCTGAGCTGATTGAATTACAGCAGAAAGATGAGAACTTTAAAACAGTTATATCAAAAGGCATATACAAAGAAGGAGAGCGAATGCATCCCTGTGTGTTATTACTTAACAAATGATGTCTTAGTGAGGAAACGGAGACCAAGCAGATGAGAAATGGGCAGAGATTCATCAAATTCTTTTGCCAGTAGGGTATAGAAAGGAGGTGCTGCGAGTGGCGCACTTGGAGGTCATTTAGGAGTGAGGAAAACACAGGCCAAAATACAATGACATTTTTACTGGCCTGGACTGCACAAGGACATCATTGAATTGTACCAGAAGTGTCATACATATCAGTTAATTGGAAAACCACAGACAGAATGAATCCAGCAAATTCAGTCCATTTGAATTAAGTTTTGGACGTGAAGTAAGAGGACCATTAAAATTGATTAAGGAGAAATTAATAAGTCAGAATTCAGAGACCCCCCATTTCAACTATGTGTCAAAGTTTGGAGAACAATTAAATAGAGCTGGAGAGTTGGCTACATAGCATCTAAAAGTATCACAGCATACAATGAAACAGGAAGCCAGTAAGGAATCACAAATTTGCAGTTTTGCCATTGGGGATAAGGTATTGGTGTTACTTCCAGTAACAGGAGAGCTTTTAAAGGCCAGGTTTAGTGGACCTTATCAAATAGAGACAAAATTGAATGAGGTGAACTACTTGATAAGGACCCCAGACAGGAAGAGATCTCACAGAGCGTGTCATGTGAATATGCTGTAGAGGGATTTTGATCGGGAAGGAAAGCAAGAGGAGAAGGTGTTAATGATGACAGTACAGAGGGAAGAACCAGATTCAGAGGATTCCGAATTGGACATTCCTCAAATCAAATTGGACAGTGAGGCAGTTGTCAAAAATTGGGATAAATTACTGAGTTATCTTCCACAAGAAAATTAAAATGACCTGAAAGACTTATTACTATCACATGGGGAGATAGGCGGAAATAAACTGGGAAGTACGAACCTGATTGTACATGATGTAGAGATTGGAGATGCTGTTCCGATTAAGCAACAAGCTTATAGGCATAACCTTTTAAAGTTGGCACAGGGTCAGAAGGAGACAGAGCGCATAGCCAAGGTGGTCTATTGAAGTGAGTTACAGTGACTGGAGCTCACCAATAGTCATGGTGCTAACGACAGATTGTACCCAAAGGTTATGTGTGGACTATCATAAAGTCAACACAGTTACAAAGACTGATGCATATCCAAGTCCCCACGGCTGGAGAACTGTGTTGAAAATGTGGGACAAGCCATCTTACATTTCTAAGTTGGACTTACTCAAAGATTACTGACAAGTGCCTCTGTCAGAGAGAGCAAAGGTGGTTTCGGCTTTCATAACGGGAAATGGACTACAGTGGAACATCACTTATCCTAACAACATGGGTGGGGACTATTTCATTCAGATAATTGATTATTCGGTTAATCAATCATATGCATTTCCTCTGAGGCTTGGAGTTTTTAAAGTCTGCTCCCTGTTCATGAGACTGCTGCAGCACACAGCACACGAAACCCCACCCCTCCCCAAACCCGTCCAACACTGCCCCCTGCCCCCAACTCTGTCAGACACCGTCCCCTGCCCCCAACTCGATCCAACACCACACCCTGCCCCAACCCTGTCCAACACCTTCCCCCGCCCCCAACCCTGTCCAACACCGCCCCCTGCCCCCTCTCTCTCTCCGTCTCTCACACACACATTCTCTCTCTCTGTCTCACACACACACATTCTCTCTCTTTTTCCGTCTCTCACACACACACATTCTCTCTCTCTCTGTCTCACACACACACATTCTCTCTCTCTTTCCGTCTCTCACACACACGCATTCTCTCTCTCTCTGTCTCACACACACACACACACATTCTCTCTCTCTCTCTCTCCGTCTCTCACACACACATTCTCTCTCTCTCTCTCCGTCTCTCACACACACATTCTCTCTCTCTCTCTCTCTCTTTCTTTCACTCACACAGACACAGACACACACACACACTCACTCCTCTACACACACACACACAATGTTTTACTGCAACTTTTTGGAGAGATGTTGGAGAGGGCAATGTTGGAGAGATTATCTGGAGTATGGGGGGTATACCCGTGTATAGAACTCCAGGGAAAATGTGGGGGGAGAGAGAGAGGTGGGAGGTCAGTCATTTGGAGATGGTCCTTAAATAATCACTGTAAACGAAAGATGCGATCACTGTTGGAAACACGTCTTTGATGTAATGTTTCTATCAGGACCTCGAGATCTCCTTCGGATAATCCGATTTTTGGATAATTGGCATATGGATAATCAAGGTTCTTCTGTGTATCAGTTTAAAGTCATGGCATTTGGTATGAAAAGCATACCAGCCACATTTCAGTGACTGACTAATAAGGTCATTGCTGGATTTCCCAACTGTGTGGTTTATATTGATGACCCATTGGGTATTTTTCCAGGATGTTAAACGCTCATCAACAGAAATATTCAACAGTGGAGAAAGAGACTTTAAACTTGGCGTTGGCATTACAACATTTCAGTGTTTACATTACCAGCAGTGCATCTGAGATAATCAGATACACTGATCACAACCCATTGACATTTGTGGAAATGCCAGAGTGTTTTGTTGGACCTTGTTGTTGCAGCCGTTCAATTTGACAATTGTGCAGGCGGCAGGTCGTGAAAACGTGAATGCCGATGCGTTAGTGAGACTTGAATGAGATACAGAGGCAATCGGTGGTGGGTGTGCGACAGTCTGAATTCACATGTAGTTGTGTATGTTTGCATGTTAATAATTAGTATAGTTATATGCATGTTTAGACTACTAACTGGGTTTTTTAAGGGTTTTAAAAATGAAACCATCTTTTGGTATTGATGGTTCATCTTTTTTAAAGGGGTAAGTGTCCCAAAGCTGGGCCCTTTTTTCTAGGAGCTGTTCCTTTTCTCAAGGAGACTGTGTCTTTGATTTTTTTTCAGAGGGGTCATAAACCAGGCTGGCCTCCAGTCAGACTGTTTTAGTACAGAAATGAGAAGGATTTTGAGATGCTTTTTGTTTATACGTAAACAGATGAGACTTCAGGCCAAAGTGGTCATGCTTTAGAAGTGACCTGTATAATGAAAGGGGAGTGGTCAGCTCTCTAGCTGAGCAGTTCAGTCCAGAAGTAGTTGGAAGTTCACCAGTGGACTGTGTGAACAGGCTCTCACTGTTTCTGCCCTTCTAATTCCAACCTGGAAGCATGTGTTCCATTAGTACTGGTTTTTAATGGGGTTTGCTCATTGGGACTGTTGTGTATATTTGGAACAGCATAATTAAGTCTACTTTGGATAGACTGAGTTCTGTAGGGGTTCTTTATTCTGTTCTTTGTGTCCCATTGAGTAAATTTGTGAATAGATGTTTGTCTGTTTTAAACCCTGGTAGTTAACCCCACTAACTTCGGGTAATTTTCATTGTACAATTACCAAAACAAATTGCGAAGTTATGGTCTGGGCTGCCTGCTCAAGAATGTTTTCAGTGGTCTGGCCTAGTCCATAACACAGGCAATTCAGTGTCTGGACTCAGATCAAGCTATTCAATTACAAACATGAACATATTTTCATCAGTTAAAATTCACACAACACCAGGTTTTAGTCCAACAGGTTTAATTGGAAGCACACTAGCTTTCGGAGCGACCCTCCTTCATCAGGTGATAGTGGAGGGCTCAATCCTAACACAGAATTTATAGCAAAAATTTGCAGTGTGATGTAACTGACATTATACATTGAAAATTTGACTGTTAAACCTTTCATCTGTTAGAATACAGTGATAGTTTCACTTCTTTCATGTGTAAATCACAAAAGCTTTTTTAAAAAAAGTTGCATTCTCAGGTTAGCTGTAACAATTGATGTTAGCTAGTCAATATGTTGAAGGTGTTAGCCCCCTGTGTTCTCTGTCTATGCCATGATGTTTAGATTGATTCTAATCTAAAAAGTGAGATAATGGAGTTTTACATGAATTCATGCAGTTTTTGAGCAAAGTACAAAGTAACCCTGAAAGTACAAATTCACCCCACAAAATATATGTGTGCATGTGGGTCTTGTCTGTCTGGGTTGGGGGTTGTGAGTGTGAGAAAGTGTATGTGTGTGTGTAGTGAGTGCAGAGTGTCTTAAGTCTGTGTATGTGTGTATAGGGGTGCCTGTGCATTTGTGAGAGTGTATGTGAGTGTGTGTAGGAGTATCTGTGTGTGTGTATAGTGCAATGGTGACCATTGCTCAATCAGCTGCTAGTGACTATCCAGATTGATAGACTACTCACTCACTGAGTTCAGGTCTCCAAAGACATGGGACTGATGATTAGGGCTATGTTTAACATCTTCTCCTGGCTCTTGAGTGAAACTGGTTTCACTTGAAATTTAATGAATTCATCATTTTGCAGAATCCCAGGTCATCAACACTGTGGGGGCTTCCTTTGATCAGAAACTGAACTGGAGCATCTTTTAAATATTATGGGTTCAACAGTGGTTCAAATACTGGGAATTCTGCAGCAAGTAACTCACCTCCAATTCAAAAAGGGGCTTTCAAAAAGGAGCTGGGGAAAGTACAGGTCCAACATGTGCCATTCAGAGGGAAATGTAGGAACACGATGTTCAGCAAACCCTGGTGGTCTAGGAAAATTCAGGACTGGATAAAAAGGAAGGGTAGGGCTTTTAGCAAGTCGAAAGGGAGCAATTCAGCCTTGGCTATAGAGGAATTCAGGAAATGCAGAAGGGAACTTAAGAAAGTAATTAGAAGAGCACAAAGGGACATGAGAAAGGACTTGCAAACAGGATTATGGAGAATCCTAAGATATTCTATAAATGCATTAAAGGGAAGAGGTTAATTAGGGTCCATTTGGGACCAAGAGTCCAACCTGTTTGTGAAGCTGCAGGATATTGGAAGGATGTTGAATGAATACTTCTTTTTGGTCTTCACTCTGGAAAAGGAGTACATAGGTACGGAATACAGGAAAAGGGACTGTGAGTAACTTGAACAGTTTGACACAAGAAATGGGGGCTGCTGTGTGAGGCAAGGCAGAAAATTTCAGTTGCTCTGACACAAATTTTTAATTCCTCTCTGGCCACAAGAGAATGCCAGAAGGATGAGAAATGTGGTTCCACTTTTTAAGAAAGGTGGTAGAGATCTGCCAGGAAATTATGTAACAATGAGTCTCTCATCAGTGGTAGGGAGACTATTGGAGAAAATTCTGAAGGAGCAAATTTAAAGCGAGTTGGGAGGCATGGGCTAATTAAGGATAGTCAGCACAGCTCTGTCAGAGGGAGGTCATACCAAACAAATTTGTTAGATTTTTGAAAATGTGATCAAGTGCGTCAATGAAGGAAGTTCAGTTGATGTTGATGATGTTGATGGGCCAAAGGGCCTATTCTACACTGCATGAGTCTATGAATATCTACAAGGCAGTAGTCAGTAACATGATGGAATATTTTCCACTTTTCTGAATGAGTTCTGCACCAACAGCAACTCTTCACCATCCTGGACAAGACAGTGCTAGATTGCTGCACCATCCACCATCTTCGACATTCACAGCACCCATCACTGAAACCAGTGACTGCAATGTGTGCCACATACAAGATACACTGCAGCAACTAAAGGTCCTTCAACAGCACCTATCAAACTTGTAAACTCTCTCACTAGAAGGATGAGCAGCAGATACATGGAAACACTACCCCCGCAAGTTCCTCTCCAAATCACTTACCATCCTGACTTCGAAATATATCATCATTCCTTCAGTGTCACAGGATCAAAACTCAGGGATTCCCTTCCTACAGAACTGTGGGTGTTCTCTATACACATGGACCGCTGCGATTAGTCAGCAATGAAAAAAAATTGAAAAACAATTTTAAAAATCAGTTCAAATCCCCTTCATTCACTATGTTCTTGCAATACAACTCTTCAAGGAAAGGAATAGAATAATCCAAATCATTTTCTAAAAGATTTTGGATGAATTTAACAAAGAGAAGCAACCCTAACCATTTTTGCATTTGATGGATGATATGTCCAAATGATCCCTCACAGTTACACATGAATGGTGATGTCGATAAGTGCTTATTTGAATAGTTCTGGAGCTGAATTGCTGGTGCTGTGTTCCACTGACAGTAGATGACTAGTTATTTGGTCGTGCTGATCCTGAGTGTTGGTGAAAAGAAATGTACATTTGTTAAAACTTCATGTCTTGCACTCCTCAGAAAAATTTCAAGAATATTAACTCAAAGGGAAAAACCGCAATTCTTTTACATGAGAAGAGAGGGCTAATTGGTTGCTAAATAGACTCTGATGTATAGAGGCGTGCCATTACAATGCACTCATTATTAACGATTGACAGTCAACAGCCAAACTTTGTTTTGTATTTTTGTAAAATGTCCTGATGAATGTAAGAAAAGCTTAAAAATGTGTCTCTTCAGCAACATGTAGGAGACTATGTAGAACTCTATAGGATATACAGCACAGAAGCATGTCAGTGAACACCCACACCACTCCCCAGTCCATGCCAGTGTCTATGATCCACTTGGATCTCCCTGTAATTCTCACCTAACACTATCATTGGAACTGTCTATTCACTTCTTCAAATGCTTGTGGCTTAAATACAGCAAAACCTCACCTACTCCCTTTGGAAGCAAGTTCCATATTCTTCAAACACTTTTTCTCAAATTCACAGCTGAATTTCTCATTACCATTCTCATCATACCTCATACAGTTCAGGCAGTTTCAGTAATATATAAGAGGATTGCCTTTCACTATATTTAACCATCATTTAAACTTTTTTTCTTTAATTCAATAGCTTCTCTTGCTATCAATGTCCTTTCTCACTTTACCCTTCCTTGTGCTCTTCCTTATTTCATTAACTTTTTGTCCGCATGCATTTTTTGTAGATCCTCCTGCTCTTTCACACTTTTCCCAGTTTAAAGTCTTTGCCTCTGCCTTTGACCTTCTGTCACCTCTGACAAGGGATCAGAAATGCGAGGAGTCCTGGGACAGTTAGTCACACTCTGTCAGAGAGAATAGTGTGACTGACATGTTCTGGAGCAGGGACCACTGTGCTGTATTCAGCTGTTCACATGAACTCAGACATGGAGGACAGGAGTGAGGAGAGCACGGGAAGGGGGTGGGGGGGGGGGTGGGGGCAGCGCAGGGTAGAGCAGAAGAGGGGAGGGTAGGAAAGGGTAGGAGAAGGGAGGGCAGGGGAGGGTAGGGCTGTGTTATGGACCAAGCCAGACCCCCTCAAAATACTTCAGGAAAGAGGACTAGACCTTAACTTTTTCTTATTTTAAAGGCAGATGTAAAGTGGATATTCCAGGATTGATGCAGCTGTCAAATCACTCAGCTTTAAGTAAACAGAATTTGTTTAAACAATACAGGGCGGCATGGTGTCTCAGTGGTTCGTACTATTGCCTCACAGCACCAGAGACCCAGGTTCGATTCCCATCATGGGTGACTGTGTGGAGTTTGTATATTCTCCCCGTGTCTTCGTGGGTTTCCTCTGGGTGCTCCGGTTTCCTCCCACAATCCAAGGATGTGCAGGTTAGGTGAACTGGCCATGCTAATTTGCCCATAGTGTTAAGCGTGTTAGTCAGGGGGAATGGGTCTGGGAGGGTACTCTTCAGAGAGTTGGTGTGGACCTGTTGGGACGAAGGGCCTGTTTTCCCACTGTAGGGAATCTAATCTAATCTACAGTTGAAACACAAACAAAAGAAAACAGAATTTCGAATAATTTAATTATTTAAAAACCCAACCGAGTCAAAACCGCAACTTAATTTTGGAGCTGTCCTAATTCTCGTAACAGGGTACTGAGTATAGGAGTTGGGAGGTCATATTGTGACTGTACAGGACGGGGCAGGATAGGGCAGGCCAGGACAGGCTACTCAGATCAGCAGCCACTAAATTACTGCTTCAGCTTTAAATGATGTACCAGGGCAAAGAAAAGTTAATACAACCTGCCCTGCATTTACTGTAGTCCACCAAGGCACACAATGAAGGTCGGTGTGATGAAACGATGGCTTTTGGAGGTGTATTTTGTCCTTCTTTTAATGAAGAGAGGTTGAGACAGAGGTAAGAGAGCAATTTGTTCCAAGCCGATAAAGTAAACAACTTGTGAGGCCTTAGAGTTTTTTAAAAAGTTGGAACAATAGAATCAGCCTGAATGGGTGGAGTCAGGCTCCCATAGAGCCGGGGTTTTAGATTAGTTTTCAGCAGTTGTTGAGATTTTGGAGCTGGATTTGGAAACTGTTCCTTTTCCCTCTCTGTTACAATTAAAAGCTTGAGTTCTCTTCCTGCTGCCAAATTGCTTGTGAGAAAATATTGTTTACTGACTTTGCCTTTGCCAAGAGTGTGCTTATGTGATGTTACTAAATCGGAACAGTTGCCGTTTAGTAGCTAAACAATCTATTATTCTGTTATGTTTTCCAGAAGAGTTACAATTATACCAATCCTTCATTCCTTTGTTTGTATTTTATGTTTGGGATATTAATAAAGTGTATTTTGCATAAAACCGAGTAGTGTAAACAATCAAATTACATTTGAAATACAGCACCTTACCCTTGCCTTTAACTAAGATAAAGGTTAGGGTGTAGGCTATCTCCTGGATATATTTAAGCGGATTTGGTCTGCTCCATAACATTGGATTTCCACAAAGATGACATTTTTTCTTAACGATATCCTCAGAAAGATGGTGCTGGCTGCAGGTAGGGTCATCACCTTTAGGCACACGCTCCTCCTCCACAGAAAGTTCAAATTTGGAATTCCATCCTATTCATATTCAGGGTGGTCAACAACCACTTCTACTGCTCAGTGATTGGTTAGTTCACATGTCTTTGTGCACAAGTTTTAAAAGTCTGGCTGCATTTCACCTTGACATTGGCTGTAGCTGCGTTGAACTGTACAAACAGGTAAACCAGTAGGGGAAGGAGAACATTATAAAACTTAGAATTTAAATATTTTGAATTGGAGCTGCCAAACCGTTAGAGCAATGTTGATTTGTTCATTTGCCTCTTTCAGATATACTGGTCCCAGTTGCAATGCTATGTCTCTGCAGAAGAATGTGAAAAATTTAAGCCGCAGTCCCAGAAAGTGGCTTGATTGAATGGATCAAGCTGAGCATTGGCAAGTTGCAACATTATGACCTTATGTGATAGATGTAGAATTCTAAAAGCACAATTCACGTTGCTTGCAGGAAAGCTTGATCAAATGTCAATCACAAGACTATTGATTTGAATTCTTTTACATCCTGTCTCCAGACTCCCCCAATGAAATAAAGACAGGAAGGGCTAAGCACACACTGTTGATCTGTCCTATCCTGGGATAGCTGGGTGGAATTGGAGAGCACTGGTGATGCCTGCATCCTGAGCAGAACCATGCAGATGACAAGTGTATTGGAGACCACTAATGCAACCAGGGGAGGTGCTTGAGGGACTCACTTGTTTTTCAAAGGGTTTCAAATTGGAGATATGGTATTGCACATTGGTCTTGCCCTTTGGGAATTACCTGACAGATAACTCGCTCTGTTCAACAATTGTTTCATTACCAATTCTCCCCAATTTACTGTTGTACTCTTCAGTGAAAGTTGGCCTTTTGAAAATCTGTACACTCTCAAGCAGCTATCCCATGATGCCATTTTCCAGAGCTTTGAAATGGACATATTAATGAGTGGGCCTCTGAAAATAAAAGGGGCTCACATTTTCTGAGTGTTGGTGGTTGCATGTTTGAGCTCAGTGATGCAAATTTAGCAGAACTGACCTTTCAGAGATTTTCCAACAGACCCAAACTGAAACTTCACCATACAGAGATAAGTTTTTCTCAAAATAAACTTGTGATGAAAATTAATTTTGTGTCCATTGTGTATCAGTGGTAAATATAATGTGGAAAATATTTGAATGAAAATACCTGCTTCATTTTACAGGGGTTGTATATTACAAGAAGCACAACACATGTACATACAAAGGAAACTCTCGCCACCGACTTTAGTGAAAACCAGAACTAGAAACAGAAAGTTTAAATCTGACCTCACGAATCTGCAGCAGCTGTAACTCAGATAGTTCCAGTCTGCAGTGACCAGCACAATGTCTAATATTGGTTGTGTGGCTCATTTATCTGCACTACTTGTTATTTTAGGTAAGTTTGTGAATTAAAAAATTGAATTTTCATACATTGTTTATTATATTAACACAATTTATTCTTGTACCCAGGACAAAGTGTTTCTGTGTGTGACTGACTGCCCTTTGAGGGGATACAGTCCGATTTCACCAGGGACTCTAAGTGGGGAGGAAGTTACAAGATTAAATAACAAGGACTTGGCTGCATAGACTACATTTTGTATTCCTTTCAGTTTAGAATGTTGGATGAATTATTGAAGGCTTTTAAATAGATAAAGGAACCCTAACCCTAACCCTAACCCTAACCCTAACCCTAACCCTAACCCTAACCCTAACGGGTTGCACCTGAACCAGAAGGGCACCAATATCCTGGGGGGTAGGTTTGCTTGCACTCTTCGGGGGGGTTTAAACTAATTTGGCAGGGGGATGGGATCCGGACTTGTAGTCCAGCAAGTAAGCTAGCTGTGTGTCAGGATGTCCAAGACTGTAGGGAGGCTGTGGAGAAGGTAGCACCGACAGGGACTACTTGCGGACACAGAGATGGGCTCAAGTGCGTATACTTCAATGCAAGGAGTATCAGAAATAAGGTGGGTGAACTTAAGGCGTGGATCGGTACCTGGGACTACGATGTTGTGGCCATCACGGAAACATGGATAGATGAGGGACAGGAATGGCTGTTGGAGGTTCCTGGTTACAGATGTTTCAGTAAGATTAGGGAGGGTGGTAAAAAAGGAGGGGGGGTGGCATTGCAAATTAGAAATGGTATAACGGCTGCAGAAAGGAAGTTTGAGGGGGATCTGCCTCTGGAGGTAGTATGGGCTGAAGTCAGAAATAGGAAAGGTGCAGTCACCTTGTTGGGTGTTTATTATAGGCCCCCCAATAGCAGCAGAGATGTGGAGAAACAGATTGGGAAACAGATTTTGGAAAGGTGCAGAAGCCACAGGGTCGTAGTCATGGGCGACTTCAACTTCCCAAATATTGATTGGAAGCTCTTTAGATCAAGTAGATTGGATGGGGTGGTGTTTGTGCAGTGTGTCCAGGAAGCTTTTCTAACGCAGTATGTAGATTGTCCAACCAGAGGGGAGGCCATATTGGATTTGGTACTCGGTAACGAACCGGGACAAGTGGTGGGCTTGTTAGTGGGTGAACATTTTGGTGATGGCGACCACAATTCTGTGACTTTCACCTTGCTTATGGAGAGAGATAGGTGCGCACAACAAGGAAGTTTTTACAATTGGGGGAAGGGAAATTACGATGCTGTAAGACAGGATTTGAGGAGCATACGTTGGGAGCATAGGCTGTCAGGGAAGGATGTGGTGGAAATGTGGGACTTTTTCAAGGAGCAGATACGACGTGTCCTTGATATGTATGTACCGATCAGGCAGGAAAGAAATGGTCGTGTGAGGGAGCCTTGGTTGACGAGGGAGGTTGAATGTCTAGTAAAGAGGAAGAAGGAGGCTTACATAAGGTTGAGGAAACAAGGTTCAGACAGAGCAGTGGAGGGATACAGGATAGCCAGAAGGGACCTGAAGAAAGGGATTAGGAGAGCTAAGAGAGGGCATGAAAAATCCCTGGCGGATAGGATCAAGGATAACCCCAAGGCATTCTATGCGTATGTGAGAAACCTGAGAATGACGAGAACGAGGGTAGGTCCGATCAAGGACAGTGGTGGGAGACTGTGTATTGAGTCGGAAGAGATAGGAGAGGTCTTGAACAAGTACTTCTCTTCAGTATTTACGAACGAGAGGGACCGTATTGTTGAAGAGGAGAGTGTGAAACGGACTGATAAGCTAGAAGAGATACCTGTTAGGAAGGAAGATGTGTTGGACATTTTGAACAACTTGAGGATAGACAAGTCCCCCGGGCCTGACGGGATATATCCTAGGATTATGTGGGAAGCAAGAGAGGAAATTGCAGTACCGTTGGCAATGATCTTCTCGTCTTCACTGGCAACTGGGGTGGTACCAGGGGACTGGAGAGTAGCGAATGTTGTGCCCCTGTTCAAAAAAGGGAATAGGGATAACCCCGGGAATTACAGGCCAGTTAGTCTTACTTCTGTGGTAGGCAAAGTAATGGAAAGGGTACTGAGGGATAGGATTTACGAGTATCTGGAAAGACACTGCTTGATTAGGGACAGCCAGCACGGATTTGTGAAGGGTAGGTCTTGCCTTACAAGTCTTATTGAATTCTTCGAGGAGGTGACCAAGCATGTGGATGAGGGTAGAGCAGTGGATGTAGTGTACATGGATTTTAGTAAGGCATTTGATAAGGTTCCCCATGGTAGGCTTATGCGGAAAGTCAGGAGGCATGGGATAGAGGGAAATTTGGCCAATTGGATAGAAAACTGGCTAACCGGTCGAAGTCAGAGAGTGGTGGTAGATGGTAAATATTCAGCATGGAGTCCAGTTACAAGTGGAGTTCCGCAGGGATCAGTTCTGGGTCCTCTGCTGTTTGTAATTTTTATTAATGACTTAGAGGAGGGAGTCGAAGGGTGGGTCAGTAAATTTGCAGATGATACAAAGATAGGTGGAGTTGTGGACAGTGAGGAGGGCTGTTGTCAGCTGCAGAGGGACTTAGATATGATGCAGAGCTGGGCTGAGGAGTGGCAGATGGAGTTCAACCCTGCCAAGTGTGAGGTTGTCCATTTTGGAAGAACAAATAAGAATGCGGAATACAGGGTTAATGGTAGGGTTCTTGGTCAGGTGGAGGAACAGAGGGATCTTGGGGTCTATGTACATAGATCTTTGAAGGTTGCCACTCAGGTGGATAGAGTTTGTAAGAAGGCCTATGGAGTATTATCGTTCATTAGCAGAGGGATTGAATTCAAGAGTCGTGAGGTGATGTTGCAGCTGTACAGGACTTTGGTTAGGCCACATTTGGAGTACTGTGTGCAGTTCTGGTCGCCTCACTTTAGGAAAGATGTGGAAGCTTTGGAGAGGGTGCAGAGAAGATTTACCAGGATGTTGCCTGGAATGGAGAGTAGGTTGTACGAGGATAGGTTGAGAGTTCTCGGCCTTTTCTCGTTGGAATGGCAAAGGATGAGGGGTGACTTGATCGAGGTTTATAAGATGATCAGAGGAATAGATAGAATAGACAGTCAGAAACTTTTTCCCCGGGTACAACAGAGTGTTACAAGGGGACATAAATTTAAGGTGAAGGGTGGAAGGTATAGGGGAGATGTCAGGGGTGGGTTCTTTACCCAGAGAGTGGTGGGGGCATGGAATGCGCTGCCCGAGGGAGTGGTAGAGTCAGATTCATTGGCGACCTTTAAGCGGCATTTGGATAGGTACATGGATGGGTGCTTAATCTAGGATAGAAGTTCGGCACAACATCGTGGGCCGAAGGGCCTGTTCTGTGCTGTATTGTTCTATGTTCTATGTTCTATGTTCTAACTCAAAACTAAAGATAGAAAAACTATTCTCTCCAGTGCAGAGTTCAGGACAAATGGGCCCAATCTTAAATTAGGAAAAGCCCATTTAGGGATGAGCACAGCAGGAACTACATCATAAGAAAGGACAGTAAAAATCTGGAAGTATCTCTCCAAACTTCTGTATCTGAGCTCAATTGAAATTGTTTAATTCTTGTTCATTGGAACTATCGAAGCATTAGAAGCAAAGGTGGTTAAGTAGAATTGTGCTACAGATCAGTCTCAATCTAATTAAATGCTGGAACAGGATGAATGGTTGAATGTTCTTGTGTTATAATATCACTGTTCCAGTGATACATACCACTGGTTTGTGACTGGTGCGATTGTTGATTATGTGAATACACTGTACAATGAAAACTGAATGATTATAATGTTTAAATATTTCAGGCCCAGCCACCTGTGTGAGAGGATTAGAAGTGCGAGGAACCCTGGGACAGTCAGTCACACTGCCGTGCACATACTCTGTCCAAAAGCACGGTAAGACTGAAATGTGCTGGGGCAGGGGCCAATGCCCTTCAAATGGCTGTTCAGGTCTATTGTTGAGAACAAATGGGAAAACTGTAATTTCACCAATACTCACAAAACACCAGATGGATGGTAAAATAGAGGAAGGAGATGTATCGCTCACAGTGAACCATCTACAGAAAGGAGACAGTGGTTGGTATTGCTGTCGTGTACAGATTTTTGGTCTTTTTAATGATCAGAAAGTGAGCATCAATCTCGTGGTTTCAGAGAGTAAGTCACTTTAATATTATCTATTCCTCATAGTTCTGTCATATCAATACAGATTCTAGCTGTTGATATCTCTGTTCAGTAGCATGGGATATAATAAGTGTATGGAATGCAGAGGAATGTGCAGCAGATTTAGTGTAAGCTGACAATGAATCTGTTACGATTCTATGCAAAGGACTTTGTGTATTTGTTCCTGTGACTGTACATGGACAAGAGATTGATTTTACTCAGTGCCTTGTTCTCTCTCACAGCTAGAAGCACGTGAACTCAATCCTCAGGTTTCTCCTGCATGACTTGCTGAAAATAGGATGAGATTGAAATGTTTGTCAGCAATATTGAAGCAATCAACTGTTGCTGACAATGCATTGCATGTACATAACTTATGCATTAGAAGTATAACTAATATTTATATTCACATTAATATTTTGATGGGTGGTTTCTGAGCTCACTGTATAAAATAAATCATTCCATTAATATTCTCATGCTACTCAGTGCAATCAGTGGTTAGCACTGCTGCCTCACAGCACCTGGAACCCAACTTGGGCAACTGTCTGTGTGGAGTTTGCACATTCTCCCTGTATCTGCATGGGTTTCCTCCAGGTGCTCCAGTCTCCTCCCACAATCCGAAGATGTGTAGGTTAGGTGAATTGGCCATGCTAAATTGCTCATAGCATTCAGGGATGTGTAGGTTAGGTGCATTGGTCAGGGGTAAAGATAGGATAATAGAGTGGGGGAATGGGTCTGGGTGGGTTATCCTTTGGAGGGTCAGTGTGGACTTGTTGGGCTGAAGGGCCTGTTTCCACACTTAGGACTTCTATGATTCACTGTCTTTCCATAAGGCATGTATACAGGTCTAATTCTGCTCATAAGGCTGATTAAATCGAAGACATGCGTCAGTTTATTTCCTTCTTCTTAGGCTTTGCTCTCTTCTTTTACTGGTTTTGGTGGTTTAACCTCCACTTTACAATTATTCAGTTGTTCTCCCTGCCAATAGTTTGACTTCATATTCCCTATTTTCTGCTGATATTCCAGTTAATCAAACCAAGTGATGGGACTGGGTATTCATTATGGGGTTCTGAACATGTTCAATGTTTTTGATCGAGAAGAACATGATTTGAAGGTGAATCAATGCAACTCAGACAGAAAAAACAGTAAATGCTGAGTTGGCACAATGATCTCTGTACAATCCAATCACTCATGGCCCCACCACATAAGTGAGGCTTAAAATACTATGTCACAGACTTCTTGTTGTTTAGTCTTTTTGGTTCAAACAAATGACAATGATTTTTGCTGTGGTACAGAAACATTAGTTGGATAGCACTGAAAGCTTTCACTGATTGGCTGGCTTCTCTCAAGTAGAAACTCCCACACGTAGTTCCGATGTGACCAGCTGTCGATGAAAAGAAAAGCTCAATATCAGTTCAGATATTGACCCAAACCCTTACCTCAACTCCAACTCCAACCCTAATCCAAACCCTAGACCTTACCCTAACCCTACCCTAACACTATCATAGGTTTTATAGAGAGAGTTGTAACACTGTGAAATGCAACACCAAAGGTAGTGATTGAAATGGAGTCCATTGTTTATCTGTTTGGACAGATCAGAAAGATATTTGAAGAAAATGGGAATAAAGGGACCCGAAACTGAGGTCAGTACATGAGATGACGATTACTGATGATCTTAATGATGAACATTGGCAAGATCTGCAGAACCCACAGTCTGTTTCACTGTCAGTTTGATGGAATTGTAGTCATTTTTGAAATAGACCTGATACCATCATTGATCCATGATGCCTGCATCATCTGAAAGTGGTGAAACACTGGCTGAATAATGGATCTTAAGAGAGTGGCACTACCTTCAGTTTTCATGGCAGTTGAATCGACTGCAAAACATACTAACAGCACATTGACATGAAAGCAAGTAAAGCTGTTCCCTCCCTCTCAAGGGAACTTGGCTGTGCATTTTTGGAACAATAAGGGAATGTGTGTAAAAGTACAATATCTAAGCACAATATTTTTAATGATGCAGTGGTTCCCAACCGCACTAAATTATGTTTAAAATCTGTGTGGAAGTGAGGAGGAGATTCACTTTCCCCGTGGCCACAGCACCTATACACTTATTTTTATTTGTGAACAGTTACAACGGACCTGGGTGACTGTATTAATCCAGTTGGTGAGCTCCCTCCATACAGCTGCCCTCTGTGTTTTAGTGGACAGTGGACATTAGCTGAACATTAGATCTCTGTCCTATGATGGTCTGATTGCAACAAGACATTTAACCTCCAAGGGATTCAGCCACCCAGCTGAACCACTGTGAATCCAATGCATTTTCTGCCATCATCATGACCTTCCCATGAATGGCGATCTGTAGCCCTTTATGAGAATGTCAGATTTTATGGTCTGCTTGTTGTGAGCATAGCCTCATTGGAAGTTCAATATTTTGGAGTTCACTGGGGCAGGATCTTGCAAAGGAACAAGTTTTTTTCTCACAACCTAATCTTTTATAAAATATGGGAGAATAATGAAGCTTCAGGTGATCACATTCACGGTTCTGTTAAATGATATTTCAAAAGTTCAAGTCTGAGATAAAACGTTCATCAGAATATGAAGGGTCCATCTAAGTTTTTGACTCCGACATCATTCTTCTTTCTGTGCCTTTCTCCAGGCAACTGCGGACAAGGATATGACTGATGTGAAAATACTGGGCTTTGGGTAAAGTGTATTCAAGCAAGTTTAGAATATGAATAGAAAACAAAGGCACTGAATATGTCTTGAACGAAATTAGCTTTGAAATTGTTTTCCAAGGCAATAATGACAAGGATTTTTGATTGGCAGATGATCGCTTCTGCAGTGTAGGTGGAAGTTACATGTCAGGGCCCTGCAGAACCTTGACTCTGTTGGAATTGCCCGGAAAGTTAAAAATTCCAAAGGGGAATTTCTCTGTGTCTGGAACCTTCAGAAATTATCCATGTAAATCAGAATTTTCACTGCAGTTAATAGTTATTCTGGGGAAATTAGACAATTAAAAAAACCCTACCTAACTTCTGGGTAACTACCCTCAAGCACAGCTCCCCCATTTCCCTGACACACCCCAAACCCTGACAAGAAACTCACCTTTCCCCATCTCATGAGTTTACTCAGCCAGCCATGACAGACTTGACCCACCCTCAGGATGCAATGCCAGTCCTGATATCTCCTGCTCAACCTCATCCAACTGAAATGCTATCAGTTATTTGGCCTGTATCCCACCTTGTGTCCTGACATTCAACTTGCCTGGTCTGGTACATGCCACAACCTACCCACCTGACATCCGATCCCTACCTGCCTGGCAACCTAACCTCGCACTTACCTACTTTCACAGAAACTGCTGTAGTGTGAAGCTGGATATTTAAATGACAACAACTAACTGTAATGAGAAAGGAGATGTGGTTTACCTTTCCTCGTCTATCCTATTCTATGAGGGACTGGTCAGATTTAAAGTACATGCTGCATTTTTGGAGGAATTCTGATCTGAATCTTCACATCTTATACATTCCTGATAAAGGGCATTTGCCTGAAACGTTGACTCTCCTGCTCCTCAGATGCTGCTTAACTTGCTGTGCTTTTTCCAGTGCCACACTTTTCAAGTCTGACTCTCCAGTATCTGCAGTCCTCACTTTCTCCTTGTTGTTGAATCTCCAATTAGAAAATGCAAAGCTCCTTAACATAAAAAATGGAGAGTGTTAATCTGAGAATGATTGCCTCTTCTCAGGAAATGTGTTCTCCTGATGACTCATTATTTTATAGGCATCTTATGCCAATAAAATTTGGAAATTTCTACTGCTCTTCACTCTGAAGGAGTTATCTGCTAAGCTTTTCTTTGTGAGGTGATGAAGATTGTGAAATTTTTCAGATATTAAGGTATTTTTAAGATATCATTTATTGTAAGTTTGTGTTTTTAGTTTTTAAGTTCGTAACATATTTTCTATGTATCTGAAGCTGGTAAATAACTAGCCAGCATTTCTATAATCATAGTGATTTCTTTTGAAACTGTTTTTGAGGATTAGTTTAGAATTAATGCATTTTGAGTACATTGGTAGGGCCTTACAAGATAAACAAGTTCCAGGTCATAAGGTCGGGAAAGGCATTTTATGCTGTAAGGAAGCGAGTAATTTAGAAAGTGAGTTTTCTTTTACTTAGAAGTTTTGAGGCTGTCCTCTGGAGCCCTTTGATGAAGATGCCTTAATAGACCAGAGCTCCTCGGAGAGAAGGAATATAGTGACACCGGATTATCTTCAAGTGAAGAATTAGTAATAATCCCAGACTAGCCTTTTTGAGATAAATCCCTGAAGAGATTACTTGAAGCTGAATAAGCTTAAGCTCAGATCTATGAATAACTCTAGAAAGAAGTTATCTGCAGCATTAGTCTATAAATGAAAGTGTTGTGACTTACCCTGCCATGATACACAATTCCCAATGTAATCCCAACTGGAAAGTGTTTTTGCTTGTCAGGCCTCTGCCAATCCTTTCTCCCTATTTTTAATTATTATGAATTTTCTATTATTAATGTGATTTGGGAGCTGGGACATCATGCCTGATGCAGTGGGTTGGCAATCTTTTCCTCTAACTTGTGACTTTTTTTTCCATGTGATGTGAGGGCTATTGCTCAGGACAGTATATGTTACCTATCCCTAATTGTCCTTGAGAAGATGGTGATGAACCACCTTCTTAGAATCCTTGCAGTCCTTGTGATGTAGGTATAGCCACAGTGCGGTTAGGCTGGAGAGTTCCAGAATATTGAATCAGTGGTATGGCACTTTTGTGCCAAGTCAGAATGGAATAAGACTGCAGGGGAATTCTCAGACGGTGGTGTTCTCACGTATCTGTAGTCAGGTCCTTTAGATACATGAGAGTCCCAGGTTTGGAATGTGCTGCTGAAAGAAGTTTCGCAAATTACTGCAGTGCAGCTTGTATACGGCACACACTGTTCTCTCTGTGCTTCGGAGGTGAAGAGAGCGAGTGTTCAAGATGTAGTTGGGCTGTCAATCAAGTGGGAGGCTTTGTTCTGGAAGAAGTTAGTCTTTTTGAGTGTTTTGGAGCTGCACTCAACCAAGTGGAGAGTATTCCATCATGCTCCTGACTTGCGCCTTATAAATGCTGCTCAGACTTTGGGGAGTCAGGACGTGAGCTGCTTGTCATTGAATTTTGATCCTCTAACCTGCTCTTGATGACATCGTGATTACAATGCTGGCCATTTAAATTTCTCCTCAAATGGTACCCGTAACAGTATTGGCGTTGGGAAATTCAGTGATGACAATTCACCCTGAAATCTCTTGGCATCCTCCTCATCATTCATCCATAAACTTAGAAACACGACATTTGATTTCCTTATCCAAATTATCGATGTATATTGGGATTAGCTGGGCCCAAGCACTGATCCCTGTGGTACTCTCCCCGGCACTGCCATCCATACTAAAAATGGTCTGTTTATTCCTCTCTGTTTCCTATCTGCCAACGAATCCTCAATCCATGACAGGATATTGCCACTAGTCCATGTGCTTTAATTTTGCACATGGATGTCCTTTAACAAGAGCTCTCTGAAAATCCAAATACACCACATTCACTGATTCTCCCCATCATCTATTCTATTATCCTCAAAAACCTCAGTAGATTTGTCAAACATGATTTGCCTTTCATTAATCCATGTTGCCTTTATGTAATCCCAATGGTATTTTCTAAGTATCTATCATCATATATTTAATTTAGACTCCAGTATTTTCCCTGCCACTGACGTTGGTCTAACTGGGCTGGATTTCTTGGTTTTCTCCTTCTCTGCATTATTCCCCCTGTTTTGTTCTTTCACCAGAATGCAATGTATGCATTCGTTCCTCAAATGTTGACCAGTGCATAACTAGTCTCATGCCTTTTAGCGAACTTCCATAGCCAACTGACACCATCCTCCATTTGCAGTTTCCTTTGTTTAAATTTGATTGGACTCCTTCATTTGCCATCCCAACGAACAATTTGATTATGTTATGGTCATGTCTTCCATAGGATCAATCACAAGAAGATTATTAAATTAGTCCTTTCTCATTACACAAAACCAAATTTAGAACAGCAACCACAAAATCAGAAATTGCTGTGTTTTTACAGCATGCCCACTTTAGTTCTTTATTCATTCATGGGATGAGGGCATCACTGGCTAGGCCATCATTTATTGCCCATCCTGAATTTGCCAGAGGGCAGTTAAGAGTCAACCCCATTGCTGTGGGTCTGGAGTCACGTGTAGGTCAGACCAGGTAAGGATGGCAGTTTCTTTTCCTAAAGGGCATCTGTGAACCAGGTGGGTTTTTCCAAACAATCGACATTGGATTCATGATCATCATTAGACCCTTACTTCCAGATTTTTGTTGAATTTAAATTCCACCATCTGCCATAGCAGGATTTGTACCCGGTCCCCAGAAAATTATCTGGACTTCTGAATTAACAGCCCAGCAATAATACCACTAGGCCAAATCGCTCCCCCTTTGGTAAGAAAATAGAATGTCAGAGTATTATTTAAATGGTGATGAATTGGAAAATATTCATCTTTAAAGAGACCTTCGTGTCTTTGTACACTGGTCATTGGGTGTAATCATCAGAAGGAGGGTCACTGGACTGTCTTCTCTCCATAGAGGCTGCCAGACCTGCAGCAGTTTCTGATTTTGTTCCTGATTTCCACCATCTGCAGTTCTTTAGTTTTATTGATTTACAATAGCAGACTGATGGTTTACTTTAACAAAAATGTGACAGGGCTTTTATTTGACAGAAATTATAATTCAAGCAGAAAGAATGAATCTCTGCCTCTCGCTTTCACCGTGCCAAAGTCTTTGCATAATAATGGGAGATTCTAGTTTTCTGAATGCTTTAAGTCCAATGTTGCCATCTAGCTGATATTCTATGAGGTTTCTAAGTGTCTGCCATTTACACTTGGATTCTCTTTATAAATGGCCAGCACTGCTCATCCTGAACTGCCACCGATATATGGGTTTTTCCTCCAACATGTTTTTGCACCTGAAACAATAATAGTTATGTCAGCTCCCTTAGCATAATATACATGGTCAGAAGTCACAGGGCAGGAAGTTATAGGCCAACAGATTTATTTGAAATCACAAGCTTTCTGAGCACTGCTCCATCATCAGTGAAATCTTGTAATTTGAAATAAATCTGTTGAATTCTAATCTGGTGTTGTGTGACTTCTGACCTTGTCCACTGCAGTCCAACACCAGTATCTCCACATCATAATATACATGGAAATAACATAACAAGAGGTACATGGATGGAAAGGAATCTGGGCCAAACACAGGCAAATGGGATTAGTTCAGATGAGGAAACCTGTTCAGCATGGACAAGTTTGGCTGAAGGGTCTGTTTCTGTTCTGTATGACTCAGTGATTCTGTAAGAACTAGATATGGTTAGTTTGGTACTGAAAATTTCAAAAAGCATTTATAGCAGCTCCTGAAGTTGCAGTCACAAGCAGATAAATGTCTAGACTCAGATCAAGCTACTAAATTACAAACATGAACATATTTTCATCAGTGTCTCATGATTCAAATGGCCCATCTTAGGATGGAGCCTGGACCTTTATACTCTTGGGTAAAAAATTTTCATGTAGCGTCGATGTTACGTGCATATTTCTGAAAGATACACTGCATCCTAGCTGCGATATTGTCTGCTTGGAGAATAGTTGCTATTGTTCAGAACAACGGTAATCATTGGCTGAGTAGGCTATTAGTTGGTAAGATCTAAGTGCTCGATCAGCTGCTTTGGCCATTGACTATCCAGATTGATAGACTACTCACTCACTGAGTTCAGGTCTCCAAAGACATGGGACTGATGATTAGGGCTATGTTTAACATCTTCTCCTGGCTCTTGAGTGAAACTGGTTTCACTTGAAATTTAATGAATTCATCATTTTGCAGAATCCCAGGTCATCAACACTGTGGGGGCTTCCTTTGATCAGAAACTGAACTGGAGCATCTTTTAAATATTATGGGTTCAACAGTGGTTCAAATACTGGGAATTCTGCAGCAAGTAACTCACCTCCAATTCAAAAAGGGGCTTTCAAAAAGGAGCTGGGGAAAGTACAGGTCCAACATGTGCCATTCAGAGGGAAATGTAGGAACACGATGTTCAGCAAACCCTGGTGGTCTAGGAAAATTCAGGACTGGATAAAAAGGAAGGATAGGGCTTTTAGCAAGTCGAAAGGGAGCAATTCAGCTGTGGCTCTAGAGGAATATAGGAAGTGCAGAAGGGAACTTAAGAAAGTAATTAGAAGAGCAAAAAGGAACATGAGAAAGGACTTGCAAACAGGATTAGTGAGTCATAGAATTCCTACAGTGTGGAAGCAGACCATTTGGCCCATTGAGTCCACACTGGCCCTCTGAAGAGCATCACACCCAGACCCTTTGGCCACTTTGAACACTTTGGCCAATCCACCTAACTTGCATATCCTTGGACTGTGGGAGGAAACCCATGCAGGCAAAGGGAGAATGTGCAAATTCTACATAGACAGTTGCCCATGGCTGGAATCAAACCCAGATCCTTGGCACTGTAAGGCAGCAGTAATAACCACTGAAGCATTTAGGATTAGGGAGACTCCTAGGATAATTTACAAATACATTAATTAGAAAAGGTTAACCAGGGAAAGAGTAGGGCCCACTAAGGATGAAGAGTACAACCTGTGTGTGAAGCTGCAGGAAATTGGAAGGGTGTTGGATGAATACTTCTCTTTGGTCTTCACTCTGGAAAAGGAGAACGTAGGTATGGAATTCAGGAAAAGGGACCATGAGGAACTTGCACTGTTAGATAGAGAAAATGGGGAGGCATTGGAGACTGTATTGGACTTCAAAACAGCCAAATCCTCTGGCTTGGATGAATTGCATTCCAGGCTGCTGTGGAAGTTGAGGCAAGAAATTGCAGGTGGTTTGACACAAATCTTTAATTCCTCTCTGGCCACAAGGGAATGTCAGAAGACTGGAGGACGGAAAGTGGATTTCCACTTTTTAAGAAGGGTGACATAAATGAATCAGGAATTTACAGACCGAAGGGTCTCACATCAGTGGGAAGGAAGCTATTGGAAAAAATTCTGAAGCAAATTTATCTCCTCTTGGAGACATAGGTTAATTAGGAATAGTAAGCATAGCTTTGTCAGAGGGACATCATGCCTAACAAATTTGTTAGCATTTTTTGAAAATGCGATCAAGTCTGTGAATGAAGGGAGTTCATTTGATGTAGTTTATATGGATTTTAGTGAAACTTTTGACAAGAGCGGTACTGCTGCCTCACAGTGCCAGGGACCCGAGTTCAATTCCCACCTCAGGCAACTGTCTGCGTGGAGTTTGTACATTCTCCCCGTGTCTGTGTGGGTTTCCTCCGGGTGCTCCGGTTTCCTCCCACAATCCAATGATGTGCAGGTTATGTGAATTGGCCATGCTAAATTGCCCACAGTGCTCAGGAATGTGTAGGTTAGGTGCATTAGTCAGAGGTAAATATAGGATAATGGAGTGGATCTGGGTAGGTTACTCTTCAGAGGGTCAGTGAACTTGTTGGGCTAACGGGCCTATTGCCACAGTGTCGGGATTCTATGATTCTAGAAAAAAAAACATGGGCGACTGACTGAGAAGGTTAAAGCACATGGATTTGAGGGATATTTGATGAGATGCATTAGAAACTAGCTTAGTAGTAGGACACAAAAGGGTAGTGGTAGAAGGCTGTGTGAGTGACTGGGGGCTGGTGTCTAGTGGTGTGTCATAATAATCAGGACAGGCACCATAAGATGTTAACTCTGATTTATCTCCACAAATGTTGCAAGATCTGTTAAGTTTTCAAACAATTTCTGTTTTGTTTCTGATTTACAGCATCAGGGTTTTTTTCCGATTTTTATTTAGTATTGGGACCCTTATTATTTTACATGTATATACATAAATGACATAGATGAAAATGTGGAAGGGATGTTAAGCAAATTTGCAGATGACACCAAGATTGGTAGGTGGTTAATAGTGAAGAAGATGTTTGTAGGTTACAGAAAGGTATAAATGGGTTGGTCAGATGGGCAAACCAGTATGAAAAACTATTTAGCCCCTGATAAGTGTAAGGTGACGCTCTTTAGAAGAAACAAAGTGAGGGAGTATTTAATGAATGGCAGGTGACTGGATAGCTCAGAGGAACAGAGGGATCTTGGGGTAATTATTCACAGATCCCTGATGTCAGCAGAGCATGTGAATAGGATGGTTAAGATGGCATATGGGACATGTGCTTTTGTCAGCCATGGCGTAGAATGTTAGAGGAAGGAGGTAATGTTGGACTAGTACCACATACAAGATGCACTGCAGCAACTAAAGCTCCTTCAACAGCACCTTTCAAACTTGTAAACTCTCTCACTAGAAGGATGAGCAGCAGATACATGGGAACACCACCTGCAACTTTGTCTCCAGTCCAGTCACCATTATAATGGACCAGGCCAGACCCCCCTCAAAACATTTCAAGAAAGTAGCCCGGACCCTTACATTGCTAATTGTTTTAAGCAGGTGTAAGGTGGATATTCCTAGAGTGATGCAGCTGGCCCAACCACTCAGTTTTAAACAAAACAAAATTTATCTGCAAATTCACCGAATGAAACTCAAACAATAGAGAGTAAAATACAGAATAACTTAACCTATCTAAAAACCCAACAGATTATCCTAATTTAATGATGCTGTCCCAAATACTTGCAACAATGCCCATTATTACCCCCTTGGCAAAAAAAGGTAAAGTCTAACCCAGGTCTTACAGGAGAGATGCCAGAAAGAGAGGGAGGATCAGCATGGACCATCATCTTTGGATCCAATAGCTTCTCAACTGACTGCCTGCTAAAACCAAACCAAACCAGAGAAAAGCTGAGCTGGGAGTACTGGCCACTCCCCTTTCATTGCACAAGTGTTTTTTAAAACTTGAAAGCCTGTAGCCTAAGGCAGTATACATTAGCTATAATCAAATTAGCCCTAAAAACTTCAAACCTAGACTTCCTGGAGTCTCTGTGGTCATGAACCTTCTATGAATAAAAAACAAGCACAACACAACATTGTTAAAGGAGCAGCAACATCACACCATCCCCCTTAAAAAAAATGAACTCTTAATATCCAAAGATGGTTTCATTTTAAAACCTCTTAATCTGAAATTGTTGGTACACTACAAGACCCGTATGCCTTACATTGACAATAATCATGCAAACATGTATGACTACACTCTGTTTCAGTCTGCTGTACTCCTGCCATCGAATGCCTCAGTTTCTCATTCAACACTTGACAATGTGTCAGCAATCACATTTTCTTGTCTTGCCATATGCATAATTTTCAAAATGAATGGCTGTAACAACAAGATCCATCTCAACAGCCTAGAATTTTTGTCTTTAAATTTCTCCACAAACCTCAATGGGTTATGATCAGTGTATATGATTGTCTCAGATCCATAACTGGTAACATAAACACTGAAATGTTATAATGCCCACACCAAGCCCAAAGCTTCCTTCACAACTGTTGAATATCTCTGCTGATAAATTTTCAATTTCCTGGAAAAATACCTGATAGGTTTTTCTATCTTCTTATCATCTTCCTGTCAGAGCACACATCACCGACACCCACATCATTTGCACTGATAGCCATTTTGAATGGTTTTACTTAATTAGGTGTGGCTAACACTGGGGCAGTGGTTAACACAGCTCTCAGGTTGTCTAATGCCTTCTGTCAAATGACAGTCTGGTGTTCACTGAAACTTCTTGCCTTTCTTTAACAATTCAATGAGATGAGCAACAACTCTGCGAAACGTTGGTGTGAATGTTCAATAAAATTCACTCAATCTCAGGAATCGTAGTACTACTCTTTTAGTCGACGGTGTGGGAAACTCCCCAATTACCTTTGTTTTTGCATCCTGTGGGGCCATTTTTCTGTATCCAATAATGTGGCCCAGGAAGGTGACTTGGGCATGGGAAATTCACTTTTAGCCAGGTTTATCACCAAATCTGCCTCCCAAAGTCGATTAAACAATTTTGAAAAATGTTGCAATAATTCCTTCCATGTGTGACTAAAAATCACCAGGTCATCAATATAAATTACATGATTGGGTAATCCAGAAGTGACCTTATTGGTTAGTCTCTGAAATGTGGCTGATGAATGTTTCATACCAATGGCATGACTTTAAATTGATTTAGTCTATTTGGTGAAATTGTCTTCTCTCTTTCAGATAAAGCTACCTGCCAGTATCCTCTGAGCAAGTCTAACTTAGAAATATAAGTTATTTGTGCCACCTTTTCAACATAGGCTTCCCGACACAGAATCAAATATGCATCTGTCTTTATAACGCCATTAACTTTGTGATATCCCACACATAAACACTGGGTACCATCTGTTTTTGGCACCATTATTATGGGTGAGCTGCAGTCACTGTAACTCACTTTGAATATGTCGTCCTGGAGCATGTATTCAATCTCCTTTTGAACCTGTGCCAACTTTTGGGTTATAGAGTTATGCCTATAAGAATGTTGCTTAATCGGAACGGTATCTCCTGTATGTACATCATGCATAATTAGGTTAGTACATACCAGCTTATTTCCACAAATGTCCCCATGTGATAGTAATAACTCTTTCAGGTCATTTCAATTTTCCTCTGGAAGGGAACTGAATAACTTGTCCCAATTTTTCACAACTTCCTCATTGTCCAATTTAATTTCCTCATTGTCCAATTTAATTTGAGGAAAGTCCAATTCAGGATCATCTGAACTTGGTTCTTCACTTTGTATTGTAACCAACAGTCTTCTTTGGCTTTCCTTCCCTGTCAAAATACCTTTTGAGCAGATTAAGATGACACACTATGAGATTTTTTTCTGTCTGGAGTCCTTATCCAATTGTTTACCTCACTCAATCTGCTTTCAACTAAACCTTGCTTTTAAAAGTTAATTTATCACTGGAAGTAACACTAATACTTCATCACTGATTACAAAATTGCGAGTTTTCATTTCTTGTCTGCTTCCAGTTTCATTGTATGCTGTGATACTTTTAAATGTTGTCTAGCCAACTCCCCCTCTGTATTTAATTGCTCCCAAAAATTCGACACATAGTCCAAATATGTGGTCTCTGAATTCTGGCTTACCAATTTCTCCTTCATCAATTTTAACAGTCCTCTCTCTTCATACCAAAAAACTAATTCAAATGGACTGAAGTTGGTCGATTCATTTGGTGCATCTCTGATCGCAAGAAGTATAGAATTCCCTTATCCCAATCATCTGGATAGTCTTGACTAAAAGCCCTCAACATGGTCTGTAATGTCTGATGCTACGTTTCTAGTGTTCCCTGTGACTCTGGATGGTATGTAGTAGATTTGAAATGTTTTATTCCTAACATCTCCATAACTTCCTTGAATAATGTTGATGTGAATTTTGACCCTTGATCTGATTGTAAATCTGTAGGTAGTCTATATCAAGTGGAAAATTTGAGTAATTCCTCTCCAATCCTTTGAGCTATGATATTGCATGATGGAGTGGCCTCTGGAAATCTAGTCAATACATCCATTATTGTTAACAAATTCTGATTCCCACTTTTTGTTTTAGGTATGGGTCTTGTGCAATCAATTAAGACTCTTGTGAAAGGTTTCTCAAATGCAGGAATAGGTATTAAAGGTGTGGGTTTTATTACTGTCTGTGGTTTTCTAATTATCTGACATGTATGATATGTCTTGCAAAATTCAACTATACCCTTGTGGAGTCCAGGCCAGTAAAAATGTTTTTGTATTTTAGCTTATGTTTTTCTTACCCCTAAATAACTCCCTACTGGCAGCTCATGTGCCATGCACAACATCTCTGTTCTATAATCCACTGGCAATACAACTTGATGAACTTCTGCCTATTTCTCATCTGCCTGAATATGTGATGGTCTCCATTTCCTCATTAAGACATCATTTTTAAGATAGTAGTGTTCAGGAATACATTTGGATCCTTCTTCTGAGCTATCGCTTTAAATTTTTATCTTTCGGCTGTAATTCAGTTAATTTATCTGAGCTAAAGATATCTGCTGTGTCATCTATCTGCTCCTGATTTGTCTCCACCTTCTTATCAAACAGGGTTTCTGCTAATTCCACTTCAACCTTCTTTTGTGTACTCTTTGATCTCTCCTGTTTCAACGAGTGACTTTGTGACCTCGCTTTCTCACATTCAGGAAAAATCCCAGGATATGTGACCTGCAATAATTCAGTTGCCTGATTTTCCACTGGCTTTTCAACCAGCTAAATATTACTAAGGACAAATTGTATTCCTGGAGCTGAGAGTTTATTCAGTACTCCTACCACGACTTCTCCACTCTTCACTGGACACTCTAACCTCACTCTACACAATTGAGTGCTTCTTGTCACACTGTGAATTCCCCAATTTTCTGGCAATAGTCCTTCAGAGGTACATATCTCTTCATCTTTCAACATCACAGATTGAGAGGATCCTGTATCTCTTCATATTGAAACCTTTTTACGTATTGTTCCTGCCTATACAAGTAAACTTTACCTGAGCATGTGTATAGTTTAAGAAGATCTGGCACTTCCAGCTTGTACATTCTGGTGCAGCTTTCTAGCCTCCACTGTGTATTCCATTACCATTCCAACAAAATTCACTGGTTTATCCTCTTTTCCTATACCTGGCTTCCTAGTGCTTTTCCTGATGCACCAACACTATGATTTCATGTGGCCTACTTTATTGCAGTGAAAACTCTGGCTTTTTTTCACTCCCTTGCCCCTTCAAGGGTTTCCTTTTTATCCTGTGGTACGTTATCCTTATGATCTTCACCGAGATCTACCATTCCCTTTCCACGTGAAGATTTCTCTTTTCCCCACTTTCTATACCTGACAGATTGACATTGATTTTGGGGAAGCCAAACTTTGATTTATGAATCAACTCATAATCATCAGCCATTTTAGCTGCTAGTCTTGCCATTGTAACTCTCTGCTCTTTCACATGAGTTCACACTTCCTCAGGAAGTGAATTTTTGAACTTTTCCAAAATAAGCATCTCTCTAAGAGCATCATAGGTTTGCTCTATTTTTAATGCTCTTATCCATCTATCAAAATTACTTTGATCCTTTTAAACTCAATGTGCGTTTGACCAGGGTCCCCTCCTTAGATTCCTGAAACGTTGTCTGTAGGCTTCTGGCACAAGCTCATATGCACTTAAAATGGCTTTCTTCACCTCCTCATATGCCCAGATACCTCCCTCTGATAATGATGCAAAAACCTCACTAGCTGTACCTACAAGTTTGTTTGAATCAACAAAACCCAAATGGTCACTGGCTACTGCACCTGTTTAGCCATCTTTTCAAATGAGATGAAAAAGGATTCCACATCCTTCCACATCAAATTTAGGCAATGCTTGAATATATTTAAACAGTTTCTCCCCAGGCTTTTGGCCTTTGGCCTTTGCTCATCCTCGCTCTCTTCCTCACTAAGCTTACCTTCAGACTTCAGCTCCATCCTGTTAAACTGATTTTACTGTCTAAGTGCCAAATTCTGAAGCTCAAACTCGCTCTCTTTCTCGCTTTCCTTTGTCTCCTTTCCACTCTCCTCTCTCTCTTCTCTCTCTTCTCTCTCTCTGTCTTTCCCCTGCTTTCAACTGTAATTCAAACTGTTTAATTTCTGCTGCCCTTTCCTTCTCTTTTGCCTCTAACCCAAGCTGCTTCATTTTCAATTGAATTCTAGCCATCTCTAAAGATTCTGATGGCATTTCCAGCAAATTTAAAGGCTGAGCTATTGCTGTAATTATCTTTCCTTTCCTCATGGAAGGAGGCAGCTCCAGCTGCAGTTTGTCTGCTAATTCCAGCAGCTTGGCCTTAATCAACTTTTGCAAAAACCCCAAAGTCACTTTTTCTACCCCACAAAACTCTTAGTGACTGAAAGAACTATTGCTATTCCAAGCTGTATTTAAACCAACCGAAATCAACACCCAGAACAAAAGACACTAACACCTACCACTCACAGCCTTCGAGATCAGCAACCCTAATCCCAATCAGAATTATAGAACAAGTCCTGTAAAAAGCAGCCAGTCTGTTATGGACCAGGCCAGACCCCCACAAAACATTTAAGAAAGTAGCCTGGACCCTAGCTTTGCTTGTTGTTTTAAGCAGGTGTAACGTGGATATTTAAGGAGGGATACAGCTGGGAAAACCACTTAGTTTTAAACAAAACAAAATGTATTTTCAGGATTACCAAATGAAACACAAACAAAAGAGAACAGAATGCAGAATAGCTTAACCCATCCGAAAACCCAACAGATTATCCCAACATAATGATGTTGCTCCAAATACTTACAATAATCCCCATAAACACCCCTTGGCAAAAAAGGAAAAGCCAACCCAGGTTCTTACAGGAGAGATGTCAGAAAGAGGGGGAAGGTCAGCGTGGATCTGCTTCTTTGAGTCCAATAGCTTCACAACTGACTGCCTGCTAAAACCAAACCAAACCAGGGAAACGCTGAGCTGGGAGAACTGGCTACGCCCCTTTCATTGCACAAGTGTTTTTTTAAAACTTGAAAGCCTGTTGCCTGAGGCAGTATCTGTTAGCTATAATCAAATTTGCCCTAAAACTCTTCAAACCTAGACTTCCTGGAGTCTCTGTGTTCACAAACCCTCCAAGAAAAAAACAAGGACAACACAAAGTTGTTAAAGGAGCAGCATCATCACACCATCCTGATGTGAAAATATATCACTGTTCCTTCACTGTTATAGGATCAAAACTCAGGATTTCCCTTCCTAACAGAACTGTGGGTTTTCCATATACACATGGACTGCTGTGATGAACCAGCAATGCTGACATCTCAATAAAAATCTGTTCAAATCCCCTTTATCCGCTACGGTATTGCAATACAACTCTTCAATGGGCAGGAATAGAATAATCCAAATCATTTTCTAAAAGATTTTGGATGAATTTAACAAAGAGAAGCAACCCTAACCATTTTTGCATTTGATGGATGATATGTCCAAATGATCCCTCACAGTTACACATGAATGGTGATGTCGATAAGTGCTTATTTGAATAGTTCTGGAGCTGAATTGCTGGTGCTGTGTTCCACTGACAGTAGATGACTAGTTATTTGGTCGTGCTGATCCTGAGTGTTGGTGAAAGGAAATGTACATTTGTTAAAACTTCATGCCTTGCACTCCTCAGAAAAAATTCAAGAATATTAACTCAAAGGGAAAAACCACAATTCTTTTACATGAGAAGACAGAGATAATTGGCTGCTAAATATACTCTGATGCATAGAGGCGTGCCATTACAATGCACTCATTACTAATGATTAACAGTCAACAGCTAAGCTTTGTTTGTTATTCTTGTAAAATGCCCTGATGAATATAAGCGAAACTTAAAAATGTGTCTGTTTAACAACACATAGGAGACTACGTAGAACTCTATAGGATATACAGCACAGAAGCATGTCAGTGAACACCCACGCCACTCCCCAGTCCATGCCAGTGTCTATGATCCACTTGGATCTCCCTGTAATTCTCACCTAACACTATCATTGGAACTGTCTATTCACTTCTTCAAATGCTTGTCAGCTTAAATGCAGCAAAACTTCAGCAAGTTCCACATTCCTCAAAGACTTTTTCTCAAATTCACAATTGAATTTCTCATTGTCATTCTCATCATACCTCATACAGTTCAGGCAGTTTCAGTAATATATAAGAGGATTGCCTTTCACTATATTTAACCATCATTTATACTTTTTTTCTTTAATTCAATAGCTTCTCTTGCTATCAATGTCCTTTCTCACTTTACCCTTCCTTGTTTCATTAACTTTTTGTCTGCATGCATTTCTTGTAAGATCCTCCTGCTCTCTTTCACTTTTCCCAGTTTTAAGTCTTTGCCACTGCCCTATTTAACTTTCAACAGAACACAGGGCCCATTTTGGTTCACATCACATTGAGTTACTTCTTACTTGTCCAGTTCTTGTATTGATCTCCCATGAGAAGGAATCCTTATTTTTGAGTTGAACCATTTAGCTGATTGTTACTTCTCCTAGCTTCTCTGCTTCATAGTCATTTTGTATGTGATTCGGGTAATAGTCCAGGACCCTTGAGGTCCTGTTTTGTAATTTAGTGTCTAACTCCCAATATCCATTGAGCAGGATCTCCTCCTACCTGATGAATGAGCAGCACTCTGAAAGCTAGTGCTTCCAAATAAAACTGTTGGACTATAACCTGGTGTTGTGTGATTTTTTATTTAATATATATACTACTCATGCCAACATTGAACTCAGAAAGTAGATTTAACCCCTTACTTGCCAAGTTTCTCTATTCCGGATGAGCAATCCCCTTTCATAGCACTAGAGACACAATACCTCATTTGGGATTGTTGTTCTTGGCACTAGAGGATGCTATCTATCTAACTGTTTGTAATTACAATCATTCTAGTTATAAGTACCCTGCTGCAATCATATCTATGTTCTGTTCTTTGTGTGTTGGAGGTCAATCTTCCCAGTCATGAAGCACCACTGCAGACATTGGACACACATTGTCTCCTCTGCCCAACCATTTCAGTTGCTGATCAATAACCTTCCTTCCATTGTAAGATCAGAAGTGGCAGTCCACACTGCTGATTGCATGATGTTCAACCTCATTTATGCCTCTTCCAATTCTCATGTGCAGTTGCTGCAAAACATGGACAATATTCAGACTTGGACTGATAAGTGGAAAATAACTTTAACATTACGCATGTCTTGGCATTCAATGGCATTGCTATCACTGAATCTCCCACTATTTACATCTTGGGGCTTACCAATGACCAGAAACTCACCTGAAACATCCATTAAATTGGTATTTCTTCATTGTCACTTGATCAAAATCTAGGAACCCTGTGCTGAGACAGAGTCACAGACTTAACCATACTGTAGGTATACCGCATGGACCACAAGAAAGCAGCTCACAAAGGGCGTTAAGGAATTGGTAACCAATGCTGTTGTTGCCCGAAATGCCCACTTTCTGAGAAAGGAAAGAAATATATCAGTGTGTGGAGTATATTGAGAATTGTGTGATTAAGTTACAGCATAATGTCATGACACAGGGTACACCCCTCTGCTAAGTTAAACCAGCAGCACAGAAAGGATTCACCCTGTGCTGTAATCTATTAAAATTCAAGAGGCAAAGAACTATCCCAAAAGTCAATTGTTAAAGTACAAATTAACAGCTTTTTTTTAAAAGTCCAGCAGAGAATAATTAACTAACAACTATTTACAACTCCTTTCTCGAAACCTATCTTTTACCGTCCCCTCTACAATACTGGCCCAATAAACAATCCTGATTGTGATTTATAAAAAATATAATCACGTTTCAAAACTGGTCAGCTTTGCCGAGTGTCCTCTGTAGATTTTCCTCTGTCTTCTTTTCTTCTTCTTAGGGATTCTGCTTCACAGGTCTTTGATAGATAAAGGTACCTTTAAGAGAGCAGATCTCTCTGCAAGCACTCTCTCTAGCTGTTGGCACTAGCTGCTGCTTGCCGCTCTGGATAACTGTTCAAAATATCTGATTTTTATACCTCAAAAGATCATTTCATTGGTTTAGTGTTATTAAAACATTATTTTTCCAAATTTGATTGGAGTTTGGTAACTTGGGGCATAATTTAAACTGATTGGCCAAACTCGAATTTGTGTTTTGTATCCTGGCAACACAGCTCTTAGTTGTTTTGACTAAATGTTACATTGTTGCCTTGTTCCAGACTCTCTGTGCTTTTCTAAGTCCTTGCTAACTTTTCAACTCTCTTAAAGGTACAGTATCTTTTACATCTTCATAACAATAACAAGGGTTAAAAGGGGTTAAATTTGTCAATGTTTGTTTAAAAAGCTCACTTGCATGCCCATCGAAACGAAGGAAATCAGTTTGATGCAGATGTAAGAATACATGTTGACTAGACTGTTGCCTAGATCTTGTTATCAGGGTGTGGGGAGCAACTTTACAAACTTACTGGAGTATGTATGGGGGGATATTGTGAAATCGAATAACAGAATGTGCTGGCCATTGTTTGCAGTTTTTGGGAGGATCAAATAAAAGTGTATAAGTTAAGCCATTCTGAAGCTTTGTGTGAGCCTTCTGCTATGAGCTCAACTGAGCTGTGAATTGTAATAAAGATTATCTGACACCTACCACCGGACTTGGACTCTCATTGGCAAATATGATATCTAACGCAGTGGTAGAGCAAATGCAGAAATGCCCACACCTCCTCCCTCACCTCTATCCAAGGCCCTAAAGGAGCCTTCCACATCCATCAAAGTTTTACTTGCACATCCACTAATATCATTTATTGTATCCGTTGCTCCCGATGTGGTCTCCTCTACATTGGGGAGACTGGGCGCCTCCTAGCAGAGCGCTTTAGGGAACATCTCCGGGACACCCGCACCAATCAACCACACCGCCCCGTGGCCCAACATTTCAACTCCCCCTCCCACTCTGCCGAGGACGTAGAGGTCCTGGGCCTCCTTCACTGCCGCTCCCTCACCACCAGACGCCTGGAGGAAGAACGCCTCATCTTCCACCTCGGAGCACTTCAACCCCAGGGCATCAATGTGGACTTCAACAGTTTCCTCATTTCCCCTTCCCCCACCTCACCCTAGTTCTAAACTTCCAGCTCAGTAACTGTCCCCTTGACTTGTCCGGACTTGTCCTACCGCCTATCTTCTTTTCCACCTATCCACTCCACCCTCTCCTCCTTGACCTATCACCTTCATCCCCTCCCCCACTCACCCATTGTACTCTATGCTACTTTCTCCCAGCCCCACCCTCCTCTCTCTTATCTCTCCACGCTTAGGCTCACTGCCTTTATTCCTGATGAAGGGCTTTTGCCCGAAACGTCGATTTCGAAGCTACTTGAATGCTGCCTGGACTGCTGTGCTCTTCTAGCACCACTAATCCAGAATGTAAGAATAATAGGGTAGTTATGGTAGAGGATTTTAACTTTCCAAACATGGACTGGGACTGCCATAGTGTTAAAGGTTTAGATGGAGAGGAATTTCTTAAGTTTGTACAAGACAATTTTCTGATTCAGTATGTGGATGTACCTACTAGAGAAGGTACAAAACTTGACCTACTCTTGGGAAATAGGGCAGGGCAGGTGACTGAGGTGTCAGTGGGGGAGCATTTTGGGGCCAGCGACCATAATTCTATTCATTTTAAAATAGAACATAGAAGAACATAGAACAATACAGCACAGAACAGGTCCTTCAGCCCACGATGTTGTGCCGAACTTCTATCCTAGATTAAGCACCCATCCATGTACCTATCCAAATGCCGCTTAAAGGTCGCCAATGATTCTGACTCTACCACTCCCACGGGCAGTGCATTCCATGCCCCCACCACTCTCTGGGTAAAGAACCCACCCCTGACATCTCCCCTATACCTTCCACCCTTCACCTTAAATTTATGTCCCCTTGTAACACTCTGTTGTACCCGGGAAAAAGTTTCTGACTGTCTACTCTATCTATTCCTCTGATCATCTTATAAACCTCTATCAAGTCACCCCTCATCCTTCGCCGTTCCAATGAGAAAAGGCCGAGAACTCTCAACCTATCCTCGTACGACCTACTCTCCATTCCAGGCAACATCCTGGTAAATCTTCTCTGCACCCTCTCCAAAGCTTCCACATCTTTCCTAAAGTGAGGCGACCAGAACTGCACACAGTACTCCAACTGTGGCCTAACCAAAGTCCTGTACAGCTGCAACATCACTTCACGACTCTTGAATTCAATCCCTCTGCTAATGAACGATAATACTCCATAGGCTTTCTTACAAACTCTATCCACCTGAGTGGCAACTTTCAAAGATCTATGTACATAGACCCCAAGATCCCTCTGTTCCTCCACCTGACCAAGAACCCTACCATTAACCCTGTATTCCGCATTCTTATTTGTTCTTCCAAAATGGACAACCTCACACTTGGCAGGGTTGAACTCCATCTGCCACTCCTCAGCCCAGCTCTGCATCATATCTAAGTCCCTCTGCAGCCGACAACAGCTCTCCTCACTGTCCACAATTCCACCTATCTTTGTATCATCTGCAAATTTACTGACCCACCCTTCGACTCCCTCATCTAAGTCATTAATAAAAATAGTGAAGGAAAAGGATAGACCAGGTATAAAAGTTGGAGTTCTACGTTGGAGAAAGGCCAATTTTGAAGGTATTAGGCAAGAACTTTCGAAAGCTGATTGGAGGCAGATGTTCACAGGTAAAGGGACGGCTGGAAAATGGGAAGCCTTCCTAAATGAGATAACAAGAATCCAGAGAAAGTATTCTCCTGTCAGGGTGAAAGGGAAGGCTGGTAGGTATAGGGAATGCTGGCTGACTAAAGAAATTGAGGGTTTGGTTAAGGAAAAGAAGGAAGCATATGTCAGGTATAGACAGGATAGATCGAGTGAATCCTTAGAAGAGTATAAAGAAAGTAGGAGTATACTTAAGAGGGAAATCAGGAGGGCAAAACGGGGACATGAGATAGCTTTGGCAAATGGAATTAATGAGAATCCAAAGGGTTTTTACAAATATGTTAAGGACAAAAGGGTAACTAGGGAAAGAATAGGACCCCTCAAAGATCAGCAAGGCGGCCTTTGTGTGGAGCCACAGAAAATGGGGGAGATACTAAATTAATATTTTGCATCAGTATTTTCTGTGGAAAAGGATATGGAAGATATAGACTGTAGGGAAATAGATGGGGACATCTTGCAAAATGTCCAGATTACAGAGGAGGAAGTGCTGGATGTCTTGAAATGGTTAAAAGTGGATAAATCCCCAGAACCTGATCAGGTGTACCCTAGAACTCTGTGGGAAGCTAGAGAAGTGATTGCTGGGCCTCTTGCTGAGATATTTGTATCATCGATAGTCACAGGTGAGGTGCCGGAAGACTAGAGGTTGGCAAACGTGGTGTGACTGTTTACGAAGGGTGGTAAAGACAAGCCAGGGAACTATAGACCAGTGAGCCTGACCTCAGTGGTGGGCAAGTTGTTGGAGGGAATCCTAAGGGACAGGATGTACATGTATTTGGAAAGGCAAGGACTGATTCGGGATAGTCAACATGACTGTGCGTGGGAAATCATGTCTCACAAACTTGAGTTTTTTGAAGAAGTAACAAAGAAAATTGATGAGGGCAGAGCAGTAGATGTGATCTATATGGACTTCAGTAAGGCGTTCGACAAGGTTCCCCATGGGAGACTGATTAGCAAGGTTACATCTCATGGAATACAGGGAGAACTAGCCATTTGGATACAGAACTGGCTCAAAGGTCGAAGACAGAGGGTGGTGGTGAAGGGTTATTTTTCAGGCTGGAGGCCTGTGACCAGTGGAGTGCCACAAGGATCGGTGCTGGGCCCTCTACCTTTTGTCATTCATATAAGTGATTTGGATGCGAGCATAAGAGGTACAACTAGTAAGTTTGCAGATGACACCAAAATTGGAGGTGTAGTGGACAGAAAAGAGGGTTACCTCAGATTACAACAGGATCTGTACTAGTTGGGCCAATGGGCTGAGAAGTGGCAGATGGAGTTTAATTCAGATAAATGTGAGGTGCTGCATTTTGGGAAAGCAAATCTTAGCAGGGCTTATGCACTTAATGGTCAGGTCCTAGGGATGTTGCTGAACAAAGAGACCTTGGAGTGCAGGTTCATAGCTCCTTGAAAGTGGAGTCACAGGTAGATAGGATAGTGAGGAAGGCGTTTGGTATGCTTTCCTTTATTGGTCAGAGTATTGAGTACAGGAGTTGGGAGGTCATGTTGCGGCTGTACAGGACATTGTTAGGCCACTGTTGGAATATTGCGTGCAATTCTGGTCTCCTTCCTATCGGAAAGATGCTGTTAAACTTGAATGGGTTCAGAAAAGATTTACAAGGATGTTGCCAGGGTTGGAGGATCTGAGCTACAGGGAGAGGCTGAACAGGCTGGGGTTGTTTTCCCTGGAGCGTTGGAAGCTGAGGGGTGACCTTATAGAGGTTTACAAAATTATGAGGGGCATGGATAGGATAAATAGACAAAGTCTTTTCCCTGGGTTAGGGGAGTCCAGAACTAGAGGGCATAGGTTTAGGGTGAGAGGGGAAAGATATAAAAGAGACCTATGGGGCAACTTTTTCACAGAGGGTAGAATGTGTATGGAATGAGCTGCCAGAGGATTTGGTGGAGGCTGGTACAATTGCAACATTTAAGAGGCATTTGGAGGGGTATATGAATAGGAAGGGTTTGGAGGGATATGGGCCAGGTGCTGGCAGGTGGGACTAGATTGGGTTGGGATATCTGGTCGGCATGGACGGGCTGGACCGAAGGGTCTGATTTCATGCTGTACATCTTTATGACTCTAAATTATTTTAATGCAATGTATCTAGGACATCTTGTGGTACAGTGGAAGTGCCTATGAGATATTGTGTTATGGGTTCTCTTTTTTTGACTCAGTCACCAACTCGCTATATTCATAAATACCGAGATCTCGTCCATTCAATCATAACCCTTTCCTAAACCATTATTTACAATAACATGGTTTCATTCATTCATTCGTAAAACTGTGGTTCTGTAGTGTATTTTGCTATCCAAATTTAAAATAAACCTTTGAAACCTATTACTGCATTTTCACACCTTACCAGCCCATGCTACAAGCAGTGTTTACCTCTGAATAAGTGCAGTTTACAGACCAATACCATCCCCATCAAGTCTCCACGAAACATTATAATGTTAATCACTACCAACTATCTCCTGAACCTGAATAGATTCCCAATTAGTACATATCTGTTAAATACTTTTCAACTGGGTCATTATCCATTTAAGAAACTAACTGACAAATCTACTTCCAATGAAATTGCACGAATGAATGAAACTCATACCGACAAATAGTAAATAAACCTCACAACCCAGCTGCAGTAATCAGTTTAATATTCATTCTTTTATTGAATATGGGCACAATTTCTAACTTATTTTGAGCATATAGGCCTAGTATTTTACTAACATTCACTGACTTAAAATACAAAAGGACTAACACCTCTTTATTATGATGCGGAGATGCCAGTGTTGGATTGGGGTGGACAAATTAAAAATCACACAACACCAAGCTATAGTCCAACAGGTTTATTTGGAAGCACTAGCTTTTGGAGCGTTGCTCCTTCTAGTGGGGCAGGATTGTAAGACACAGAATTTATAACAAAAGATCACAGTGTTATGCAATTAAAATGATACATTGAACAAACTTAGATTACCGTTAAGTCTTTCATCTTTTAGAATGGGTTGCAGGTGTCGGTTTATTAATATATAAATCCAAGAACTTCTTTTAAGTCACATTCTCGAGATAACTTAAGGTTTTATGAAAAAAAGTGACATCTCAGCTCAGACAATATGCAAACTGCCCAACCTTCAGGGCAACATCGACCATAACACTGTACAACCCTGTCATGACAACCACTGCAAGACGTGGCAGGGGTGGGATCACCACCCAGCATGTACGTGGCAGGTATTCATGTGACTCGGCCAACATTGTCTATCTGATACGCTTCAGGCAAGAATGCCCCGAGGCATGGTACATTGGCAAGACCAAGCAGACGTTACGACAATGGACAAATGGACGCTGCACAACAATCGCCAGACAAGGGTGTTCCCTCCCAGTCAAGGAACACTTCAGCGCTCACGGACACACAGCCTTGGATCTTTGGATGACTATCCTCCAAGACAGACTTCAGGATATGCAACAATGCAGAGTGGCCGAGCAGAGGCTGATAGCTAAGTTTGGTACCCATGATAATGGCCTCAACAGGAACGTTGGGTCTATGTCACACTACAGGTGACCCCACCACAAAGAACAAAGAACAAGATCAAAGAACAAAGGCAATTACAGCACAGGAACAGGCCCTTCCACCCTCCAACCCTGCGCCAGTCCAGATCCTCTATCTAAACCTGTCATCTATTTTCTAAGGGGGTCTGTATCCCTCTGCTCCCTGCCTATTCATGTATCTGTGAAGATACATCTTAGATGGCATTATCGTGTCCACCCCTACCAACTCTGTTGCCAATGCATTCCAGGCACCCACTGCCCTCTGCATAAAGAACTTTCCATGCATATCTCCCTTAAATATTTCTCCTCTCACCTTGAATACACGACCCTGAGTAATTGAGTCCCCCACTCTGGGAAAAAGCTTCTTGTTATCCACCCTGTCTACACCGCTCATGATTTTGTAGACCTCAATCAGGCCCACCTTCAACCTCCATCTTTCTAATGAAAATAATCCTAGTCTATTCAACCTCTCTTCATAGTTCGGTCCCTCCATACCAGGCAACATCCCGGTGAACCTGCTCTGCATCCTCTCTAAAGCATCCACATCCTTTTGGTAATGGTGACCAGAACTGTATGCAGTATTCCATATGTGGCCGAACTAAAGTCTTATACATCTGTAACGTGACCTGCCAACCCTTGTACTCAATACCCCGTCTGATGAAGGAAAGCATGCCGTATGCCGCCTTGACTACTCTATTGATCTGCGTTGCCACCTTCAGGGAACAATAGACCTGAACACCCAGATCTCTCTGTACATCAGTTTTCCCCAGGGCTTTTCCATTTACCATTTAGTTTGCTCTAGAATTGGATCTTCCAAATTACAAAACCTCGCATTTGCCCGGATTGAACTCCATCTGCCATTTCTCTGCCCAACTCTTCAATCTATCTATATTCTGCTGTATTCTCTCACATACCCCTTTATTACCTGCTACTCCACCAATCTTATTGTCATCTGCAAACTCGCTATTCAGACCACCTATACCTTCCTCCAAATCATTTATGTATATCACAAACAACAGTAGTCAACATGGTTCCCTGTGGAACACCACTGGTCACAGATCTTCATTTTGAGAAGCTCCCTTCCACTACTATTCTCTGTCTCCTGCTGCCCAGCCAGTTCTCTATCCATCCAGCTAGTACACCCTCCACCCCATGTGATTTCACTTTCTCCATCAGTCTACCATGTGGAACCTTATCAAATGCCTTGCTGAAGTCCATGTATGTGACATCTACAGCCCTTCCCTCATCAATCAACTTTGTTACTTTCTCAAAGAATTCGATTAAGTTGGTAATAAATTACCTTCCCTACACAAAACCTGTTGCCTATCACTGATAAGCCCATTTTCTTCCAAATGGGAATAGATCCTATCCCTCAGTATCTTCTCAGTAGCCCCATTTTCTTCCAAATGGGAATAGATCCTATCCCTCAGTATCTTCTCAGTAGCTTCCCTACCACAGACATCAGGCTTACTATACCATACATTATACACTCACTCTCTCTCTCTCTCTCTCTCACACACACACACACACACACACACACACACACACACACACACACACACACACTTACATACTTATGCAGACTCTCTCTCAGACACGTGCATATACAACCCCTCACACTCACACACATGCACACACCCTCTCACAGGCCTGTACTCCGTCACTCTCATGCACACACTCTACCAAGCAAACACACATTCTCATGTGCACTCACATTTGCATGCGCACACTCACATGCTCACACTACTCTGTCTCCTACACACACACACACACACACACACATATATAAGTCTATGGGGTGAATTTGCATTTGCAGAATTATATTTGCAGATACATTCTATTTTTGCCCAAAAAGCACACAACCTGCAGGCAGTCAACCCATACAACATTTTATAAATTCTTACTTTGGAAATAGAACCAGACTGACTCAAGATTGGGGTACATACAGACTCTAACCTCACACCTTTAATGCACTAGTGTATTAGACACAAATTGAAGGAACAACATTTTATCTTCCCCTTGGGCAGCCTACAGTCTGGAGGACTCAACATTGAGTTCTCCAATTTCAAATAATCTTCCCACCCATCCATGACTTCTTTTCCAGTCCCACGCACTCTTTTCCATTCCTCTGACAGACCCTTCCTTCCAGCTACCAACCGGATTCATCTCTCCCATTGCCCAGCCAGGCCGTACATACCACCCATGTTCACCTATTACTACCTTACCACTCTGCCCCTCTCCCCACCCAAAACCCTCCCCCCCTCCCATCTCTTCATCTGCAGGCTTATCTCCACCTTTTATCAGCAGCTCCCCCCACTCCCACCTCCATTCCTAAAGAAGGTTTACGCCCGGAACGTCGACTTTTCCACCTCCCGATGCTGCTTGGTTTGTTGTGTTTTTCCAGCTTCCTGTTTTATGATAGTGTCTGACCTGATGCCTAGAAACTATAAACCCCTAATTAGCGGTGTTGGTCTGATCAGGCTGTAGTCTGAGAGTACCTGTCATATATTCAATATAATGTAAGGCCTCAGTTTCAGATTTGTAAATTCTCTGATGACAGTTAGTCACCATCTTGTTTGCAAGAACTCAGAGAAGATCAACAATGTCTTTTTAGGATGAATGTATCTCCAGTATGATACATTCAGTGATGGATGTTTACAACTTCCTCCAATATTCCCTTTAATTTCTCTTCACTGTGTGTGTTCTATCATTACAATATGTGGTACACTCCTGAGGGAATGTTGATTACCTCAGCCCTGACTGGTGGACTCTGTAATTCAATAGCTGAAACAACAAGCTTGAAATAAATGGTAGACAGTCATATGCTGGGAATCTTTAAGGGGTGCAATAGTCCAGTGATATTAACACTAGGCTGTTAATCCAGAGGCCACAGGTAATCCCTGGGTACCAGAGTTTGAATCCCATCATAGCAGATGGTGAAGTTTGAATCCAATAAAAATTTGGAAATAAGAGTCTTGTTGATTACTGAGGAAAAGCCAAATGGTTGACTAATGTCCTTTAGGGAAGGAAAATGCCATCCTTACCTGGCCTGGCCCATATGTGACTCCAGATTTGTAACCGACTCTTAACTGCTCCCTGGTCAATTAATACTGAGCAATCAATCCTGGCTCAGTTAACGATGCCCACATCTTATGAATGAATAAAAGGAATCTCACAGAAGCAGAAAATCCCAAACAGGTCTCAAAATACAAATTGAAATTGCTGAAAATACTTAGGTTCTGGCATCATCTGTGGAGAGAAATAGAGTTAAAATTTCAGATTAATGTCCTTTCATTAGAAGTTTGAAACGTTAAAGAGGTAACATGGTTAAACAGGAGATAGGAGGAAAGGTGGAAAAAAACACAAAATGTTTTGAAGATCATAAGGTTGAATGTAGGTGATCAGCTATGAAGCAAATTAGGAAACAAAATTAGATATAAGTGGTATTAAAAATTGATACCTTAAAGCCAGGTAACCAATTCTGGTGCAATGGGGATAGATGAACATGGCAGGGGTAGCATCAGTTATACCTACAGACAGGATGCTAACTGGAGAAACTGCAGCACAGGACCACATGTTGAATCTGAGCACAGCAGGAGCCAATTCACTAAATTACATTCAGACAAATTCTTTGAAAAACCTGTACAGTTTAGTCCCATTTCCCAGCTTCAGCCCTGAAAATAAATGACTGACCAATAATTTGAAGTATTAATCTTTTTATTAAATTACAAGTCATGGACAAGTAGAACAAAGACTGCAGGGCATTTGGATCTTGCTTGACAGCCATGTTATGATTCTGCTTCTTGAGTCAGAATGTTGTGGTTCAGTTCATCTCCAATCTTTGAGCATAACAAACTGTCTCAATATTGTAGTGCACACTGAGGAGGTACTGTTTTATAATTGCTTTCAGATGAAATGTTTCTGCCTCTTATTCAGTTATTTTGGCACCACAGAATAATATCCATATTTAGCCCACACTTTTAAAGTTATGAATATGACTAACAATGTGATAATCACTTGCTAATCTGTTAAATTGTGGCCCTACCTGCCATCTCAATTCAACGTAAAAACTCCCATGTCACTTTTTATGAGGAGAGTTAACCTTAATTTACTAGCCAGCATTTATCCCCAATCAACATTGCACCACCACAGATTATCACATGTTTATTGTGAGTGAACTATTCACGACATTTTCTACATTGCAGTAATTTAAAAGTACTTCATTGGTTGTGCATTCTGAGACATTACAAAACTAACTACAGTTTCCTTTAGGCACCCTACTGTATCATTGTTCTTACTGTGATAATACGTGTATCTATGACCAGCCAAGCATGTAGCTTTCAGAGAGATGAATGATGACATTAGAGTGATAACATGTAGTATGATATTTCTGTAAAAGTTATCAGCTCCATTTTGAGTAATTGCTGTTAAGGAGAGCTCAGACTATGCCAGTGTCTTTGATAGGATCGTAATACATTTAGTTGCTTTGTAAATGAATCTTCTGATACAAGTATTCAGTAATTATCCAGTCTCAGTGTTACAAGAGTTAACATTACAGTTATCTTTAGAGAACACGTGAGTTCTCACTCGATTTAGGCAAGATACCACTTCACAGTTACCACCAGGAACCTATATCTAGGAACCCCCGCTATGTTCTGTATCTTAAATCTATCCAGAAAATCTGTTGCCTCCTTACCTTTCATTTCCTGATGCTTATAATTGAAATTTCCATCAACATCCTGGGGTTTGCTACTTGTGGAAGAAAATTTGACACACTCTGCCAGCAGCCATTTTGTCACATAACTGGTCTCTCAAGTTAAAGCACAGTTTGCTGACATGCCATTTTGAAGAAGTGCTTCCGTAACTATTTTGCTAAAATAACCTTGCAACTGCCAGAGAATCCTCGCTTCCCCACCCCTCTGGACCCTAGACTAGTTCTGCTTTCATAATGGTGTATGGCGCATTGTGTCGTTTATCTGTCCTGATTCCTGCAGAACTTTGTATAAACAATTTGGTACGTGCAAACATTCAAGCTTGCTTGATGGGGAAATATCTGTGGCAATAACAAGGGCTGACCTTTGACTTCACCTGACCCCATGACTTCTGTCACTAACGGTCAGCCCCTGCCTAAAATGCTATTTAATCTGTAACCTTTTGTATTACTTCGGACTCTGCCTGTCTCTATCTGAGGAAAGATGTACTCCCAATGGCCATGCAATAAAGACTGTTAATGCTGAAGGTCTGACTGCTGAGAATTTCTTCATCACTGTTGATGAGAAACTGGATTGGACTAGCTGTATAATTACTATGGCTACAAGAGCAGATCTGAGACTGGTAATTCTGAGGCACCTAACTGCTCTCTAGACTCCTCCAAACTTGAACCATCTACTCCATTTATAAGACAGAAGCCAGGACTGTGATGGAAAATTCCTCACTTGCCTGAATCAAGGCAGCACTAACAAAACTCATAGCTGAACACTGTCCAGGACAAAGCAGTTCACTAGGAGTGGCACCTCAGCTAACATTGTTACTATTCACTCGCTCCATCCATCACTAATGCTCAGTGGCAGAAGTGATTACCATCTACAAGATGTGCTGCAACAACTCACCGAGATTCCTTTGACAATTCCTTTCAAACCTACAGCCTCTTACAATTCGAAGGACAAGGCCTGCAGGGATATTGAAACAAATAGAGTTGCAAGTTCCACTCCAAGAGACTCACCATCCCAACATAAAAATATTTCACTGTTCCTTCATTGTCACTGGGTCAAAATCCTGGAACTCATTCTGTAACAGCATCTGGGTGGACCAACACCAAATGGACTGCGGCAGTTAAAGAGTGCAGATTGCCACCACCTTCTCAAGGGCGTGCAGGGATGGATAAAAAATACTGGCTTAGCCAGTGATGCCTACTTCATGTGATTGAAGAAGCAAATGTGATTTACTTCTTCATTGTTAAGGCTATTCTTTCACTCGTATTATTTCCTTTATCATTTCTGTTGATTTGGTATATTTGTTTTTTTTATATTCACTCATAGGATGTGAGTATCACTGGCTGGGCCTAGCATTTATTGCCTGTTCTGAGTTGCCCCTTATAAAGGTGGTGGTGAGCTGCCTTCTTGACCCGCTGCAGTCCACCTGTTGTGGATTAACCTACAATGCCCTTAAGAAGGGAATTCCAGGATTTTGACCCAGCAACAGTGATGGAATGATGCCTCAGATAAATATGAATTATTTTAGTAAATTTGTATACCATCATTGTTTCATGCTGTTGCTGAAGTAATTTTCTTTGAATGTATCACAGGAGTTTCTATGGTAAAAAACCATCCATTCGCTGACGTAAGCCAAATTGCTGTACATGGTAAGTCATTGCAACAAAATTAAATTGATCTTATTTTTAGAAAATTTCCATTGTGTTATAGACCAGACCAGACCCTCTCAAAACATTTCAAGAAAGTAGCCCACACCCTAACTGTTCGAGTTGTTTTAAGCAGGTGTATAGTGGATATTCCAGGAGTGATGCAACCATTCACTTTTAAACAAAACAGGATTTATTTACATATGAGCAAAAGAAAACTAAATTTAGAATAACATAGCTATTTAAAAACCCAATCGAATTTATTGCAACTTAATGATGCTATTCCAAATACTGGCAACATCCCTGCAAGATAAGATCAAACACAGGTTCTTACAGGAGAGATGTCAGAGAGACAGAAGATCAGCATCGAGCCGTTTATTTGACCAAAAGCCTAAAAAAACTGATTGTTTGCTAAAACCAAAAAGAAAAACAAATCAGAGAAAAGCTGAGCTGGGAGGACTGGTTACTCCCCTTTCATTGTACAAATGTTTTTTAAAACTCGAAAGCCTTTAGTCTGAGGCAGTATCTGTTAGCTAAAATCAAATTAGCCCTAAAACCCATCCAAACCAGACACATCGGAATCTATGTATTTACAACCCATCTGAAAAAGAAACCAAGGATAACCTAATCTTGTTAAAGGAGTAACATCATCATAACTGAGAAAGAAAAGCAAACATTTAGCATTAATTCTAAGGGAAGTTTTTTATGATCTTTGTGATGTAATCTCCAGAAAGAGTCATTATAAAGGCCACCTATGGTCATTCCAGCTCAAATATTTTGATGTGACAAAATACCTCAAACAGGCTGAAGGTTCAAAAGGCAGAGCGGTGAAGGCTGAAATTAGCTCATACAGTTGGTAACTGGTAATTGACCATTATTCTGAAAGAAAGCAACTGAGTTATTTTCAAACAAATAAAACAAAAAGTTGAATTAGTGGCCTTACCGATGAGTAGAACATAGAACAGTACAGCACAGAACAGGCCCTTCAGCCCACGATGTTGTGCCGACTATTGATCCTCATGTAAGATAAATCTAATGTATGAACCCTCAAATTTCTGTGACCATATGCATGTCCATCAGTCTCTTAAATATCCCAAATAACCTCGCTTCCACAACAGCTGCTGGCAACGCATTCCATGCTCTCACAACTCTCTGCGTAAAGAACCTGCCTCTGACATCCCCACTATACTTTCCGCCAAACAGCTTAAAACTATGACCCCTCATGTTAACAACTTCTGCCCTGGGAAAACGTCTCTGGCTATCAACTCTATCTATGCCTCTCATTATCTTGTACACCTCAATTAGGTCCCCTCTCTTCCTTCTTTTTTCCAATGGAAAAAGTCCAAGCTCAGTCAACTTCTCTTCGTAAGACAGCATCCTGGTAAACCTCCTCTGCACCCTCTCCAAAGAATCCACATGCAGAACATTTCAGAGAACACCTCTGGGACACCCGGACCAACCAACCCAACCACCCCGTGGCTCAACACTTCAACTCCCCTCCACCAAGGACATGCAGGTCATTGGACTCCTCCATCGCCAGACCATAGCAATACAACAGCTGGAGGAAGAGCACCTCATCTTCCTGAAGCCTTGCTGAAGTCCATATACACCACATCCATCGCTCGACTCTCATAAACTTGTCTAGTAACATTCTCAAAGAACTCAATAAGATTTGTGAAGCTTGACCTGCCCCTCACAAAGCTATGCTGACTGCATTTAATCAAGCCATGCCCTTCCAGATGGTCATAAATCCTATCCTTCAGAATCCTTTCTAACACCTTGCAGATGACAAACGTGTGACTGGTCTGTAATTGCCGGGGATTTCCCTATTTCCTTTCTTGAAGAGAGGAATTACATTTGCCTCCCTCCAGTCCTTAGGTACGACTCTGGTAGAGAACAAGGATACAAAGATCTTCGCAAGCAGCGAAGCAATCACCTTTCTCACTTCCCAAAGCAGCAGAGGACAAATCTGGTGACTTGTCAATCTTAATGTTTGTCAAAATTTTCAGCACATCAGCTTCCTCAATCTCTCTCTGTTCCAGCATGCACACCTGCTTCTCAAAGGTTTCATTCACTACAAGGTCCTTTTCTTTAGTAAAGACAGAAGCAAACAACTCATTTAGGGCTTTCCCTACCTCCTCAGACTCTATACACATGTTCCCTATGCTATCCCTGATCGGCCCTACTCTTTTTTTGATCATTCTCTTATTCCTCACATACGTGTAAAATACCTTTGGATTCTCCCTAATCTTTCCTGCCAAGCCTTTTTTGTGCCCCCTCCTGGCTCTCCTCAGATCATTTTTGAGCTCCTTTCTCGCTTGCCTGTAATCCTGTAATGGAGATCATATAACTTTGGCCCTCTAGAACATCCCAGTATGCTTACATTGATAAAGATTCTCACATTAACGATATGGTCTCAGTTGAATGATCAATTCACTCTGGCTGTGGAATGATGAGGAATATTGCTGTCTATTCACGGACCTAGGAGGGAATGTCTAATCTCACTGAGCCATTGGGATGTATGATATAACAACAGGAACAGGTCATCCTTAAGCATGTCTAATATTTAATAAGTCATCATTGATGCCCTATTTCATCTCCTGTTTTCAGTCCTATTCCCATATTCCTTTGAGACAACACCTTGCTGACCATCCTGCTTTCCCAGGTTCAGGGATATTTTCTCACATGAGTGGTTGAGGATGTGGCATATTGTTGAATCTTTGAATAAGACTCTTTAAAATGATCATTTATTTTTGTTTTTTTTCAGGAAAAAGGATTTCATCTTACATTAATTCATTATCTACTTCAGCAATGAAACAAAATTCAACTCCAGCTCCATATACTGCTGTGCGTAATTCCCTTTTCTCAATATATGCCTGCTCTAATTGACAATCTCAGTTGTCTCTGAGTTTATTTGTTATTGATTGATCTCTCATCCTGACTGTTGATGGGATGGCAGAGAATGATTGTTTGAGTAAATAGTTTGTAATGGGATGATCCTGATAAGTGGGTAGCTGGACTGTTTCGGAGTGAGTGGCTATCTGTCATCTTGGGGACCACGTTGCAAGACATGGTAAGAATGATGTAAAATATACTGCAGTTTATTGATTTGTTTTAGAAAAGGTGAAGATAGTTTGATAAAGGAATGAACTGAGACATTGGAATAACAATATTTGCTGTCAAGTTCTAAATAGTAAAAGAATACTTGAAGACATTTAGATTCTGTTCACTTCAGGACAGCATACTATATTAGATATCTGGACTCTATTCACCTAGGCTGGCATATTTAATTAGTTCTCTGTATTTCATTAATTGAAAAATATATTTCAAAACAGATTCACCAATATGCTCTACCTTAGAATAATAACTTTGTAATTCACTGCATTCAATTAAATCATAAATACAGCATATCATTGACTCTGGCAATTCAATTAATTTACCATCTTTATTGAATAGAATTGCTGCATTCTATTGATTTAGTTATAAAACCAATTTTACTGAATTTCATTAATTCTGTTTATATTTTTGTTTATTAAGTAGTGACTTTGCAGTGCTTTATATTTTGCTGCATGAAAGCAATAGACCAGAAAAGTGCTGCAAGAAGTTTTATATTTACCATAAAATCCTAAGATCATCAGCCGTTATACAAAATAAGCATCATTGAGAATTACAATTTTAAACAGAGAGAACAGTAGAATTTTGCAATGCAGAATGAGATCAATTCGCTCCTAATGTCTGTGTACAAGAGATCTAATTAGTTGCACACTCCTGCTTTTTCTCCATAAGTCTACAATGTTGTTATTTAATAAATACATTGTTGTAATAAATACAATGAATTTATTCAATTCCCCTTGGAAGGCTTTGACTGAATCTGTATCCACCACTGCACCAGACTAATACTTGTTGAAGAAAATATATTTTTCCTCATGTGGCCTCTGATTCTTTTGTCAATGTCATAAATCGGAGTTGTGTAATTAATTATCTTTGATGACAATGTTCAAGAAGCTGGAACAAAGCATTTCACTTGGCTGGTACCTGAAGCATTCATTCCCTCAACTAGTAGCAATGCAATATTACTGCAGGGTGTACCAAACATGTTGTAGTAATTTGAACAGCATCTTTGAAACCCACAATCTCTACCATCTAGAAGGATAAAGGCAGTAGATGCATGGGATCTCCACCGTGTGGACATTCCCCATCAAGTCACACAAAATCCTGATTTTAAAATATATCAATGTTTCTTCATCGTCACTGGGTCAGAATTCTGGAAATCCCTAGCTAACATCACTGTGGATGTACCAATACTATTACATCACAAGGACAACAGGCCAAACTAAATTAGCCTCCCTGGATTCACAACACAGAAAATAAAAACACTTAATGACCCTTAAAATTGCTCAATTGTTCTCAACCAGACTTCATGAATATTAGATATCAGACATCAAGTTTATAACTTACATTATCAATAATAAATTGTACATTAGCAAAATATGGATAAACAACAAGACAATCTATTTAATATCTATTATCTAAGCCCATTTGCCTTAATCAGAATCCCCACTCACGCACAAAGAGACAAATAGGCAGACACAGAAACCAAGATAAACATAAAGCGTGATAAACACATAGAATAAAATCTGAGATAATACAGTATGGGAAAAAATTACAATATATGAAGAAATGGAGGTTCAATTAGCTTCATTCATCTGTAATAATCCTATAATATTGTGATTACATTCCAAAATTAACAGTCATTCAAAAATTGCAGCTAAATCTCTGAAGAGAAATTACAATCAGGTTTCCATCCATTTCATGCAAGGCTATGTCTGTCTAGCCTTGACAACAACTATGCCTGTGGAATTTCTACCACAGAAAATGGTTGAGGCCAAAACATTGAATGTCTTTAAGAATGAGTTATATATATATAGCTCTTATGACTACAAGATCAAAGGGTATGAGGAGAAACCAGGAACAAGATACTGAGTTGGATGATCAGCCATTATCACAAGTAGGCTGGAAAGATTTTGAATTGCCTGTTCCTGCATTTATTTCCTATGTTTCTATGATCTGGTATATTTTAAATCATTGCTTGCCTTTTTTAGAGTTTTGATTTACAGGATGTGGCATTGCGTACGGTTCATAAATTTGGGCTATCCATCTCAAAATCATGTTTGTGGTTCTTTAATTTCCACTCAAATCGCTCTCATTGGGCTGCTGTTTTGTAGCTGATGGCTCCTCCCTGATTTTTATTTATTTATCCTAAGGCTGTCTTTGTATTACCTTCTCAGTGGAAAAATGGATAGCTGCTCAGAGATGGTGGTTGTAGCACAGGGAGAACTTTGTAATGGACTGTACTATACCCTTGGAGTGGTCTGGGTGTAACAAAATGTGAGAGGATGTGATAATTTGTTTTTTAAAGGTGGTTTAGCTTGGCCTGGTGACCAAGGCAAAAGTTAAAACAAAAATGTAGATGCTGTAGAACTGAAATATGAACAAAACATGTGGTAAATAATCAAGCTGTATTTGTTAGAGAAATGCAAAATTAACATTTCAGGTCCAAAATCCTTCATTTAAACTGAGGAAATAAAGTCAGTTTTGAGCAAATGAAATAGGGGCGTGGTAACAAAAGCAGTTTTTTGACAGGGTAGAGGGCAGGCAAAATTAAATGACCAGGATAGTCATGTGACAAAGGTAGGATTTGAAGTTGTGAAGCTGTGTACTTTATTAATGGCAGGAAGTAGAGGTGGAAACTGAAGGCTTGAGGAGGATTAGGAAATAAGCAGTGGATTTAAGGGAGCTGCTATGTACATCATGCAATGTAGTATTGTATGGAGGATCAGATGAGTGAGACATTGAGGAATTTCTTTTCTGGGGCAGGCCAGAGCATGCAGCTAGCAAAAAGAAGAAGCAGGAGAAACCATCTGGATAATTTAGCTGGAGGCTGTATTTCAGTAACAGGAAGCGTAAATAGGGAAACTGTTTATTCTTGGTTATCATGTTCAATGTAATGGTAACACATTAGACTGTAGAATAATGAAGCTGCTGTCACATTCCTATCTCACAAGTACTTTTCTCATTCCCTACTGCATCTGGAAATGCTGCTGCCTTCACCTTCTCAACTGAAGGCAAGTGGTGGAGTTTACCCATTGTCCCAATGCCTTGTCTCTGTAATTGCTGTTACTCAATGACACCTCAACCTTGGTGATAAAATTAGTTGCTAGAGCCCTAATTCCCCTTTTAGATGGAAATAAGTTGCATTAATGAACACATCTCTTTCCTCAGCTCTTACTCTTTAAGACTTTGACCCAGTTTAAGGACTTTTCTTTTTAGATTCCCTATAGTCTGGAAACAGGCCCTTTGGCCCAACCAGATTCTGGATTAGTGGTGCTGGAAAATCACAGCAGTTCAGGCAGCATCTGAGGAGCAGTAAATTCGACATTTCGGGCAAAAGCCCTTCATCAGGCTGTATTCCTGATGAAGGGCTTTTGTCTGAAACATTGATTTTACTGCTCCTCAGATGCTGCCTGAACTGCTGTGCTTTTCCAGCACCACTAATCCAGAATCTGGTTTCCAGCATCTGCAGTCCTTGTTTTTACCTTTGGCCCAACCAGACCACACTGACCCTCTGAAGAGTAACCCACCCAGACGCAGTCCTACCCTATATTTACCCCTGACTAATGCACCTAACATTATGGGCAATTTAGCATGGCCAATCCATCCGACCTGCACATCTTTGGACTGTGGGAGGAAACCGGAGCATCTGGAGAAACCCACACAGTCACAGAGAGAATGTGCAAACTCCAGACAGGCAGTTGACCGAGGCTGGAATTGAGCCTGGGTCTCTGGCGCTGTGAGGCAGCAGTGCTAGCCACTGAGCCACTGTGCTGCCCTTTCTTTGTCACCTTTAAAAGTCCTTCTTCTTTCTCCCTGGTATGTTGATGCTGCAGGGATGCTGTTGGGAACCATCTATTGCATATTTCAGAAACCCAGATCCAGGAAACTAAGACAAAATCAGGGGAAAGTTCCATTCAAATCTTTGGTAGTGGAACACTCAGCAGTGGTGATGAAGGGCACTAGGCAGGACAGCTGGAATAGTTCCCCTAAGAAATACGACACAGATCTAAGACCTTCGGCCTCTCCTCTGCCATTCAATGAGCTCATGGCAGATCGAGGAGCGTGGCGGAGAGAAGGAGAGGCAGAGGAAAAACGGGGCGGCTGGCATCTGAGACCGGGTCTAATCATGATGTGTGCTTGTGCTAAGTTTGTCTCTTACACTGAAAGACTGAAGCAACTGGGCTTGTATACCCTTGAGTTTAGAAGACTGAGAGGGGATCTGATTGAGACATATAAGATTATGAAAGGATTGGACACTCTGGCAGCAGGAAACATGTTTCCGCTGATGGGTGAGTGCCGAACCAGAGGACACAGCTTAAAAATACGGGGTAGACCATTTAGGACAGAGATGAGGAGAAACTTCTTCACCCAGAGAGTGGTGGCTGTGTGGAATGCTCTGCCCCAGTCTCTGGATTCATTTAAAAAAGAGTTGGATAGAGCTCTCAAGGATAGTGGAATCAAGGGTTATGGAGATAAGGCAGGAAGAGGATACTGATTAGGAATGATCAGCCATGATCATATTGAATGGTGGTGTAGGCTAGAAGGGCTGAATGGCCTACTCCTGCACCTATTGTCTATTGTCTATTGTCTATTGAATAATCTTCAGTCGCACTTTCCTGCCTATTCCCCATAACCCTTGGTTCTCTTGCTGGTTAAAAATGTGTCAATTACAGGTTTGAATGACCCTCTACATCCTCTGCAGAAAAGAATTCCATAGATTCACCACTGTCTGAGATAAAAATTCCTCTTCTTCTCTGTCTTATATGGGCAACCCTTTATTTGGAGATTATGTCCCAATCAAAGACTCTCCTGCAAGGGGTAACAATTTCTCTGAATCTCTCCTATCAAGACTCCTAAGAAGCTTTTCTGTTTCAATAATATCACCTTTCATTCTTCCAAACTCCAATTAATACAGGTCCAAGAAACTAAATCTGTCCTTATTAAGAAAATCCCTCCATGCTCAGGATTAACAAAATGAACCCTCTCTGGGCTGTCAATGCATCTTTCCTTAGAAAGGAAGGCAAAACTGGTCACAGTATTCCTCCCGGGGAATAAACTAGTTCCTTGTATAGTTTTGATAAAACATCCTTGTTTTTACACTCCATTTCCTTTAAAATACAGATCAAGAATCCATTTGCCTTCCTTATTACCTGCTGAAGTTGTATGCTAACCTTTTGTGATTCATGCTGATAATCCTCAAATTCCTCTGTGCTGCTGATTTCTGAAGCTTTTCTCCATTTAAATAATATTTAGCTCTTGTATTTTCCTGCCAAAGTACACAATCTCACATTTTTCCACATTATATTCGATCTACCAAGTTTTGCCAATCTTTGAACATGTCTGTATTTTTCAGCAGACCTTGTTGAGGTTATTGCTGTTTCCTTTTATTTTTCTCATGTATTTGGTTTAGAATTATGAGTTGAGCTTAATGGTTGAACTTTGAAACACTGCCTGTTTTAAAGAAGAAAAGAATAAAGAGAGATATTTATTGCTGAGAATTGGCCTGGAACGTAGTTTAACTACTGATCTAAGAGCACTGTGGATGAATTGGCACTGAGTGATTGATACAGTCAGGGGTGGCAGCTGGTTGGATGTTGAATTGGTCAATCAAGTGAGGACTGCTGGTAACCAGCCAACCACAGAGAATGTTGATTGAAAAGAAAAAGAAAGGGAGAAGGAACTGGTTCTGACTGGTTTTTGGCAGGAGTAGTTTTGGAAGCATCTGTTTTGCTTTTTCTCTGGCTTTCTCTCCAGTTATTGAATTGTTGAATGTTCTGAGAAAAGAATCTGAGTCTATAAGAAATAAATAAATATATCTGGAAATCTGCTAAACTTGTTTTTATTCACTATGTCCAGGGAAATTATTGGTCTTTCGCTGCATTTTAATTTCCCAAATGCTTTTTTCACTCATGATAATTATTGTATTTATTTCATTCCATTATGGGGCTCTTCATTTTTCAGTATTTGTAAAATGCTATTAATATCCTTTATCTTGAGGACTAAGACCAAATATTTATTCAACCCCTCTGCCATTTTCAGGTTACCCATTATTGTTACCCCAGCCTAATTTTCAAACAGCCTTTGGCCTTTTTCTCCCTTTTTATATATTTTATGAAATCCTTACTGTCCATTTTTATATTACTTGCAACATCAGTGTTCTTGTTTTTGGAGACAAAGTGTACAGTCATGGCAGCGCAGGTGGTGGAATGTTCCTCCTGCAGGATGTTTGAGGTAGGGGTGACCACCGATACTCCTGCTGACTTTGTCTGCAGGAAATGCAGTCAGATCCTGCTCCTCACCGAACGAGTTAGGGAACTGGAACTGGAGCTGGATGAACTGAGAATTATTCGAGAGGCTGAGAGGGTGATCGATAGAAGCTACAGGGACATAGTTACGCCGGAGAACAGAGGTAGCTGGGTAACAGTTAGAGGTGGGAAGGGGAAGAAACAGGCAGTGCAGGGTTCCCCTGTAGTCGTTCCCCTAAAAAATAAGTATGCAGCTTTGGAAACTGTTGGGGGGGACAGCCTTGCAGGTGTAAGCTGCAGTGAAGGGGTCTGTGGCTCTGAGACTCAGAAGGGAAAGGGGGAGAGGAGGAGAGCGCTAGTTATAGGGGACTCTCTAGTTAGAGGGACGGACAGGCGGTTCTGTGGACATGGGTGAGACTCTCGGATGGTTTGTTGCCTCCCGGGTGCTAGGGTCCGAGACGTCTCGGACCGTGTCTTCAGAATCCTTAAGGGGGAGGGTGTGCAGCCAGAAGTCGTGGTACACATTGGCACCAACGACATAGGTAGGAAGAGGGGTGGGGAGGTCATTCAAGAGCTCAAGGAGTTAGGCTGGAAGCTAAAAGCTAGGACAGATAGAGTCGTCATCTCTGGGTTGTTGCCGGTGCCATGTGACAGTGAGGCAAAGAATAGGGAGAGAGTGCAGTTGAACACGTGGCTGCAAGGATGGTGTAGGAGGGAGGGCTTCAGATATTTGGACAATTGGACTGCATTCTGGGGAAGGTGAGACCTGTATAAACAGGACGGGTTGCACCTGAACCAGAAGGGCACCAATATCCTGGGGGGTAGGTTTGCTAGCACTCTTCGGGGGGGTTTAAACAAATTTGGCAGGGGGATGGGATCCGGACTTGTAGTCCAGCAAGTAAGCTAGCTGTGTGTTAGGATGCCCAAGACTGTAGGGAGGCTGTGGAGAAGGTAGCACCGACAGGGACTACTTGCGGACACAGAGATGGGCTCAAGTGCGTATACTTCAACGCAAGGAGTATCAGAAATAAGGTGGGTGAACTTAAGGCGTGGATCAGTACCTGGGAGTACGATGTTGTGGCCATCACGGAAACGTGGATAGATGAGGGACAGGAATGGCTGTTGGAGGTTCCTGGTTACAGATGTTTCAGTAAGATTAGGGAGGGTGGTAAAAAAGGAGGGGTGGCATTGCTAATTAGAAATGGTATAACGGCTGCAGAAAGGAAGTTTGAGGGGGATCTGCCTCTGGAGGTAGTATGGGCTGAAGTCAGAAATAGGAAAGGTGCAGTCACCTTGTTGGGTGTTTATTATAGGCCCCCCAATAGCAGCAGAGATGTGGAGAAACAGATTGGGAAACAGATTTTGGAAAGGTGCAGAAGCCACAGGGTCATAGTCATGGGCGACTTCAACTTCCCAAATATTGATTGGAAGCTCTTTAGATCAAGTAGATTGGATGGGGTGGTGTTTGTGCAGTGTGTCATCAACTGTCTTATTGGCGACCTTTAAGCGGCATTTGGATAGGTACATGGATGGGGTGCTTAATCTAGGTTAGAAGTTCGGCACAACATCGTGGGCCGAAGGGCCTGTTCTGTGCTGTATTGTTCTATGTTCTATGTTCTATGTTCTATCTGTTGTTGATTTTTAAAACTTTCCCAATCCTCTAGGTTGTCATTCATTCTTTGCCAGATTGAATTTTTTTTCTTTCAGTTTGACGCTAATCCTTAACCATGGTTAACCACGTTTGGTTTATCTCCTTCCTAGAATCCTTCATCATTGACCTATGTCTTTTGTTGTAAGTCATGTTATGTCATTTTTCATCAACTGTCTTAACTGCAACTCCTTTCCTAGTCCCACACTGTCGAGTATTGCCCTCATTCCTTTGATATTAAGATTACTTAAGATTTGTATGGTTGTTTCTAATCCAGGGTTTTGTTGCCAAAACAAATGCTAAATCTCACCATGTTCTGTCATTATTTTCCAGGAGATTTTTTACTCTCTGATCATTTGTTAGACCTGTCTCATTACACATCATCAGTTTCAAAATAAATGGTCTCTTGTTGGATTCACAACATATTGTTCTATGAAACTAATCTGAATACATTCAATGAATTCCTCCTCTACCTATCATTGCCAATTTGATTTTCCCAACCCACATGAAGATTACAGTCATCCATAATTAATACACTGTATTTTTAAACATGCTGTCATTATCTCCTAATTTATTCTCTGCCCTATAGTATAGACTATTAGGTCCAGTGCCATCTTCCCCTTGCTATTTCTTAATATAGATTCTGCTTCTGGTCCAATATTGTTTCTTGCTATTGTACTTGCTCTGTCTCAAACTAGTAAAACTATTTCACCATCATTTCCTTCCAGCCTGTCCTTTTAGAATTGAATGACCTAATCTTTGTGGTGTGGCCAACTTCTGGAACAAAGTGTCATTTTCCCCATCTCTGATGAGGAGCGATATCCACAGCTCAGATTCCACCTCCTCAGCTAAGACCCAAAGCGTCTTGAGCTGAAAACACTAATAATGTTTTCCAGGGTCACCTTGATGTTCAGTAACTTCCATAAGCAGCAGCAGCAACCCATCACCCAACATGCCATCATCATTGTATTTTGTTTAAATGATTAATTAATTACTCTGGTATCCTAGCTCTTTAAACTTCATTGTCATTTTTAACTCCAGTATCCACCTTATACTTAATAGGGAACTGTGAGGGAGGTCATTGAGTAAGGCATCTACAGCGGTCAAACCAACCAACTCCTTGAAGAGACAAAGGTTCATTTCAGAGAAGGAGGGAGAAGAATTAGACAGCTAGAGGATTTCTTCAACCGTTTGTACTCATAGGCTTCATTCGGTATAAATATTGTGTCTTCCATGGGTTAACATTAATTTCCATTAGGTTTATAATGACTGATGCCAGTGGAATAAAAGATCCCTGGTCCATGATTTGTGGGCTGTCTGTTTCTTCAAATTTCACATCATATTTGGATTTGGGTGTGGATGAAATTATGATGAAAGAATTTTTATTGTATAGAAGTAGTAAGTAAGACAGGGTAGCAGAACATCATGAGTTCCTGATACTCATGAGCAATAATTAATATTGGCTCCATCAAATCTAATTGCCATAGTTGATATCAAACTCTTCATGATAATGTGTTTCTCAGTAAGTTCAATGATTACTATAAATTAATGTTCTTAAACTGATATTCATTCTTATATTACACAGGATGTTCCTATTTTTTGATTCTATTTTCCTGCTATAGGTACCCAGAATGAAAGTTGAAAACCTAATTTCTTCAGTTGCTTTGGCTGCTCGTATTTCAGTTTTGATCTTCTTTTTTGCAATCACTGTGGTCCTGTGCCAGTGGAAATGTAAGTCATGCCATTTAATAACTGGCCATAAGCTTCAAAGTAGTTGCAGATGTTTTTCTGTGCAGACAATGTTTGTTCTTTATATGCTGTACGATGTTTTGAGAGCTGAATAAAAAATTATTTATTTCATCTAGATAACGCCAGGTTAGATATGTTACTGTACTCATTCACTGTTCTTCACAAACATATTAGAGTAGCTTTTATTTGTCATCTCTACCAGATACAACTGATACAGTAAAAAACAAGACAATGTTCCTCCAGGACAGCACACAGTATAAAGTGCATAAGAAGGGCAAAACACACAAGGTACAGTGTAATCAGAAAATGATCATTAATAAACATTTTTCTTGCAGCAATTTTAAGTTGTGCAAAGAATTTCAAATGGAAAAGAGTTTGATTATACTGTGTTAAGGAGCCTGATGACTTGGGGTGAAGAAACTGTTGTACAGTCTAGCCGTGAGAGACTGAATGCTCTGGTATCTTCTGCCAGACAGCAGGAGAGGGAAGAGTTTGAGTAAGGGGTGTATGGGGTCATTCACAATGCTCTTAACCTTTCGGATGCAGTGTAAATTTCTGTAATGGATTACCATTCAAGGGACTGACCAGGGTGTAAGGGTCTTTTAAGTAAAGTTTATTACAAAAAGTAAAATCATCTTGTGTAAATAAATACTTTCTAAGTGCAGGGCTAGATTTGCTTGGTACCAATTTTTGTTTATATTCTGGATGTAGGTTTGCTCACTGAGCTGGAAGGTTCATTTTCAGATGTTTTGTCACTATACTAAGTAACATCTTCAGTGAGCCTCCGGATAAAATCTCAACCAGAACCGAAACCTGAACTACTTATGTTTATATTCCTGTGCTATTCAGTAATATTTTAGCAATAATGACACATGTTATCAGATAATTCCAATTTTGTAGCAAAAATGTTTTCATACATATGTTTCATAAATGGAGGATGGTTGACCCTCAGTCGGAGTTAGGGGAATAGGGAATCTGATTAACTGTAAAGTGAACACAGCCTTCTGAAAGTATGGAGAGAAATAGAGTCATAGAGTCATAGAGATGTACAGCATGGAAACAGACCCTTCGGTCCAACCCATTCATGCCGACCAGATATCCCAACCCAATCTAGTCCGACCTGCCAGCACCCAGTCCAGATCCATCCAAACCCTTCCTATTCATATGCCCATCCAAATGCCTCTTTTATGTTGCAATTGTACCAGCCTCCACCACATCCTCGGGCAGCTCATTCCATAAACATACCACCCTCTGCATGAAAACGTTGCCCCTTAGGCCTCTTTTATATCTTTCCCCTCTCACCCTAAACCTATGCCCTCTAGTTCTGGACTCCCCCACCCCAGGGAAAAGACTTTGTCCACTTATCCTATCCATGCCCCTCATAATTTTGTAAACCTCTATAAGGTCACCCCTCAGCCTCCGACGCTCCAGGGAAAACAGCCCCAGCCTGTTCAGCCTTTTCCTGTAGCTCAGATCCTCCAACCCTGGCAACATCCTTGTAAATCTTTACTGAACCCTTTCAAGTTTCACAACATCTTTCCGATAGGAAATAGACCAGAATTGCGTGCAATATTCCAACAGTGGCCTAACCAATGTCCCGTGCAGCAGCAACATGACCAGCCAACTCCTGTACTCAATACTCTGACCAATAAAGGAAAGCATACCAAACGCCGCCTTCACTATCTTATATACCTGCGACTCCACTTTCAAGAAGCCATGAGCCTGCACTCCAAGGTCTTTTTGTTTAGCAACACTCCCTAGGACCTTACCATTAAGTGTATAAGTCCTGCGAAGATTTGCTTTCCCAAAATGCAGCACCTCACATTTATCTGAATTAAACTCCATCTGCCACTTCTCAGCCCATTGGCCCATCTGGTCCAGATTCTGTTGTAATCTGAGGTAACCTTCTTCACTGTCCACTACACCTCCAATTTTGCTGTCATCTGCAAACTTACTAACTGTGCCTCTTATGCTCGCATCCAAATCATTTATATAAATGACAAAAAGTAGAGGGCCCAGCACCGATCCTTGTGGCACTCCACTGGTCACAGGCCTCCAGTCTGAAAAGCAACTCTCTACCATCACCCTCTGTCTTCTACCTTTAAGCCAGTTCTGTATCCAAATGGCTAGTTCTCCCTGTATTCCATGACCTAACCTTGCTAATCAGTCTCCCATGAGGAACCTTGTCGAACGCCTTACTGAAGTCCATATAGATCACAGCCTTTTACAGACTCAGCATTACACCTCTATCTGCTGTTCATTTCCGGCCTGCTTGAAATAAATATTAACATTGCATTTAAATATATGAATAGAGTTCCAAAATGAAGCGCCCATATTCGTTGAAGTTTGGCACCAATGTTGCCAGTAACTCCAGCCACTGTAGTATTGTTCCATGTTAGAGTTTAGGTTTATTCAGGTCCCTCCCCTGATTCTAGCACTACTCCCATCAGCTAGCTCGGGTTCTTTTCAATTCAATGAGTTACTTATCTAATCTTTAACCCATCATAGGGGCTGTAAGTGCCCTTGTGGAAGCTGAAGAGCACAAAGAATGATTAAATCATGACAATGAAGAAAGTAGAAAGTCAGTAACATTGCCAAAAGTTTGATCTTCTGGAAGTTTATAGTTAGTCTTGACAAGAAAACGGCAAACACTACTCGTTTGCTGGCTCTTTGTGAACATGGTTTCTACACCTAAAGTCTGAACCTATTTCCTTTGGCCAGGACACTGACAGTGTACATCCACACCTCTCACCGCCCATTCTTTTCCCATTGAGAGGCTGAGGGCGTAGCTTTTATCACCTTTCTTGGGGAGGTGGTGATATTCCCAGTACAGACTGTTAAATATTAAGCAGAGACAATGGGCCTACATTCTTCTTCTACAGGGGAATAATTTTGGGATTCTGTGATATGAATTTTCCAGTAACCAATGGAAGTAGCCAAACAAGATTTATTATTCTAAGGCATTTAATGTAACAAACTAATACTTTATCATCATGGACCAAACATTATATAGTCAGCATCTAATCCACTAAACTATAGGAAATAAATTTTCCTTATTACTCAATCAACACAAACAAAAACTTCATAACACATTTATATATTACAATAGATACATAGCCTTGTTGATGAAGTCCTAAAATCCTCTTGGTTCTTGAAGAGGCTCCTTTCTCTCAGGGTGAGTGTTCTAATGCCTTTTTAAAAGTCCTTTCACCCAGTCAGCTGGGTGCCATCATGCAGGTTGCCAGTAATAAGGCACATTCTAGCTATGTAGAACAGTTGATCTTCCGTAATTACACCGGCACCACTCCCCACCTCTTCCTCCGCTACATTGATGACTGCATTGGCGCCACCTCGTGCTCCCGCGAGGAGGTTGAGCAATTCATCAACTTCACCAACACATTCCACCCTGACCTTAAATTTACCTGGACTATCTCTGACACCTCGCTCCCCTTCCTGGACCTCTCCATCTCCATTAGTGACGACCGACTTGACACTGACATTTTTTACAAACCCACTGACTCCCATAGCTACCTGGATTACACCTCTTCCCACCCTATCTCTTGCAAAAATGCCATCCCGTATTCCCAATTTCTCCGCCTCCGCCGTATCTGCTCCCAGGAGGACCAGTTCCACCATAGGACACACCAGATGGCCTCCTTCTTTAGAGACCGCAATTTCCCTTCCCATGTGGTTAAAGATGCCCTCCAACGCATCTCGTCCACATCCCGCACCTCCGCCCTCAGACCCCACCCCTCCAACCGTAACAAGGACAGAACGCCCCTGGTGCTCACCTTCCACCCTACAAACCTTCGCATCAACCAAATCATCCGCCGACATTTCCGCCACATCCAAAAAGACCCCACCACCAGGGATATATTTCCCTCCCCACCCCTTTCCACCTTCCGCAAAGACCGTTCCCTCCGTGACTACCTGGTCAGGTCCACACCCCCCTATGACCCATCCTCCCATTCTGGCACTTTCCCCTGCCACCGCAGGAACTGTAAAACCTGTGCCCACACCTCCTCCCTCACCTCTATCCAAGGCCCTAAAGGAGCCTTCCACATCCATCAAAGTTTCACCTGCACATCCACCAATATCATTTATTGTATCCGTTGCTCCCGATGTGGTCTCCTCTACATTGGGGAGACTGGGCGCCTCCTAGCAGAGCGCTTTAGGGAACATCCCCGAGACACCCGCACCAATCAACCAAACCGCCCCGTGGCCCAACATTTCAACTCCCCCTCCCACTCTGCTGTGGACATGGAGGTCCTGGGCCTCCTTCACTGCCGCTCCCTCACCACCAGACGCCTGGAGGAAGAACGCCTCATCTTCCGCCTCGGAACACTTCAACCCCAGGGCATCAATGTGGACTTCAACAGCTTCCTCATTTCCCCTTCCCCCACCTCATCCTAGTTTCAAAATTTCAGCTCACTTACTGTCTCCTTGACTTATCCGACCTGCCTATCTTCTTTTCCACCTATCCACTCCACCCTCTCCTCCTTGACCTATCACCTTCATCTCCTCCCCCACTCACCCATTGTACTCTATGCTACTCTCTCCCCACCCCCACCCTCCTCTAGCTTATCTCTCCACGCTTCAGGCTCACTGCCTTTATTCCTGATGAAGGGCTTTTGCCCGAAACGTTGATTTCGCTGCTCGTTGGATGCTGCCTGAACTGCTGTGCTCTTCCAGCACCACTAATCCAGCATACATTCTAGCAACTCCTGGTCTTTAAATTGCTATTTCTCATTTCTTCAAATGGAACATATTTGTGCTAGCACTAAGTTTGTGGTTACCAACTTTTCCCTCACTTGGCAGAGGAGCAGATGTCTCAGCTCTCTGGAGTAAAATTTAAATACCAATCAAGCATTTAACTGGGCAGTAGTAAAACTTAACTTGATAAAGGACTCCAGGAGTACCACTCCCAAATTCTTGGGAGATGTTGGTCATGCGGAGACTGAGAACTCTGCACAGAGCACAGAGGAGATAAGAATTGGGGTGTAGATAGATAGGGTGTAGGTTTGTTCGCTGAGCTGTAGGTTTGATATCCAGACGTTTCATTACCTGGCTAGGTAACATCATCAGTGGTGACCTCCAAGTGAAGCGAAGCTGTTGTCTCCTGCTTTCTATTTATATCTTTCTCCTGGATGGGGTTCCTGGGGTTTGTGGTGATGTCATTTCCTGTTCATTTTCTGAGGGGGTTGATAGATGGCATCTAGATCTATGTGTTTGTTTATGGCGTTGTAGTTGGAGTGCCAGGCCTCTAGGAATTCTCTGGCATGTCTTTGCTTAGCCTGTCCCAGGATAGATGTGTTGTCCCAGTCGAAATGGTGGCTCTTTTCATCCGAGTGTAGGGCTACGAGGGAGAGAGGGTCATGTCTTTTTGTGGGTAGCTGGTGTTCGTGTATCCTGGTGGCTAACTTTCTTCCTGTTTGTCCTACGTAGTGTTTGTGGCAGACCTTGCATGGAATTTTGTAGACGATGTTGGTTTTGTCCAAAGGATGTACTGGGTCTTTTAAGTTTGTTAGTTTTTGTTTGAGAGTGTTGGTGGGTTTGTGTGCTACTAGGATCAGACCTGACCCTATCAGACACAGAAAAAGCGGTACTAGTAAAAGGATTAAATTTCAATTACCGAGACGCTGACAAGAAGGATTTCCTAGCAGCATTAAAAACCACATTGAAAGACAACAATCTCACGGAAGAAACACAACAAACGATCAGACAGACAGTTGCACCTACTCTGAGCTGAAAGAGGGAAGGAAACAAACTGAACACACAAGAAAAGAAAGCCCTAGAAAACCTCAAAAAAGACAAAAACATCGTTATATTACCTGCAGACAAAGGTCAACTCACATTCATCCTGAACAGAAGGGACTACATAGAGAAAGCCAATGCTCTACTCGCAGACACCAACACCTACCAAAAGGTGGTGCTAAATCCGACCCCACAACCAGGAAACAAAATTACACAATTCCGGACAATTAAACAAGGCAGAATTCCAGAAAATGAAACCCGACGGGACCATTACCCCACGATTCTACGGACTACCAAAAATCCATAAACCAGGATCCCCCCTCAAACCTATAGTCGCACTACCTGCAACACCAACTTACAGATTGGCCAAAGAACTACACGCAAGACTGAAATACCTAGTAGAAGAGTCACAGCACTCCATCCACTCCACCCAGGAATTCCTAAAAATCATCAAAACACCAAAATAGAGGAAGACGAAGCAATGATCTCATTCAACGTAACAGCCCTGTTCACCTCCATCAACATCGACCTGGCAAAGGAAACACTTACCACACTTTTAGAAGAGACCATCACATACACCCCAACCACCATCAATCACATTACCAACGAAAACATCATGAAGCTAGTGGACCTGTGCCTCACCACCCACTTCACCTTCAACAACATAGTCTACAAACAAACCAACGACACACCCATGGGATCTCCGCTATCAGGATTCATAGCAGAAGCGGTAATGCAAAGACTAGAACAAACAGCCCTATCAACCATCAAACCAAAAATCTGGGTCCGCTACGTAGATGACACATTTGTCATCACAAAACGAAACAAGATAGAAGAGACATTTAACATCATCAACAACACCCTCACAGGAATAAAGTTCACCAAGGAGGAAGAAACCGACAACAAACTCGCATTCCTGGACGTCACAGTCGAAAGAAAGGACAACGGAGAACTACAAACCTGCGTATACAGAAAACCAACAAACACTGACCAAATACTTAACTGCACCAGCAACCATCCCAACACACACAAACAAAGCTGTATCAGAACACTATTCCAACGAGCCACCACACACTACAGCATAGACGAACTATGCAAAACAGAGGAGAACCACCTATACAACATATTCAAGAAGAACGGATACTCAAAAAACACAGTGTGCAGATTCCTCAAGAACAAACCATGACAAGCAGACCAAACACAGCCAGAAACCCTAACCACCTTACCATACATCAAAGAAGTTTCAGAAATGACAGCCAGACTACTAAGACCCCTCGGAATCCTAGTAGCACACAAGCCCACCAACACTCTCAAACAAAAACTAACAAACTTAAAAGACCGAGTACACCCCATGAACAAAACCAACGTCATCTACAAAATTCCATGCAAGGACTGCCACAAATACTACGTAGGACAAACAGGAAGAAAGTTAGCCACCAGGATACACGAACACCAGCTAGCCACAAAAAGACATGACCCTCTCTCCCTCGTAGCCCTACACACGGATGGAAAAAGCCACCATTTCGACTGGGACAACACATCTATCCTGGGACAGGCTATGCAAAGGCATGCCAGAGAATTCCTAGAGGCCTGGCAATCCAACCACAATGCCATAAACAAACACATAGATCTAGATGCCATCTATCAACCCCCTCAGAAAATGAACAGGAAATGACATCACCACAAACCCCAGGAACCCCATTCAAGAGAAAGATATAAATAGAAAGCAGGAGACAACAGCTTCGCTTCACTTGGAGGTCACCACTGATGATGTTACCTAGCCAGGTAATGAAACGTCTGGATATCAAGCCTACAGCTCAGCGAGCAAACCTACACCCTAAATAAATACCATTCTTTATTTTTAAACTTTTTTAAAAACTGCAATACTACATTTCCATGTCTCCAGTTGAAAGATTGTACTGTAGTTTTGAACCTTCACGATGGTTCTTAACATTTGGATGAGATTGTGCAGTCTGTAATTTGACACAATTTCTGGTTCACAATTTGTCTGGTTTTAGACAAGAACAATACTCCTGATTATTGGTAAAACTATCTAACTTGATGTTACCAGTGGATATGAATATAACCCAAGATGGAATTCTCTGTGATAGGGTTTCGTGATCTGACCCTCTGGATTGAGCATTTTTGATTAGTCATTACCAGGCTCTCTTCTTGTTAAAGCCAACTCTGAACCATTCCATTCAGATTTTAGCTTCTGATTTCCATGTCTGTGTGTTCCTAATGTTGAGGTCTTTGAATAAATGTTCAACCAACCACTCCTCTATCTATGAAAAAAAATTGAACTCACTTTCCCCTGTTTAAAGTCAGGTTTATTTTCATCTTTAAATTTGCTTTGTGTGATTGAATCCTAGAATGTCTCTTTCTTTGAAATGCGGTTTAACCCTCATCCAACATTTTCTTCTTGGATTTCAATCGGTCTAGATTGAAAAGCTTTCTGTCCATCCTGTCGGCAATGTCCATACTGCTGAGAAGTTTGTTCTTGGCAAGATGAATAAAGGTGGTGATGAAGATTGATAAAAGGGTGGTGGTGATGACATATCCCTGCTTGACGCCTGTAGTGACTTCAAAGGATTCTGTCATATTACCATCATTGAGGACCATCACTGATATCTTGTCATGGAGGAGACAGAGAGTGTTGATGAATTTCACTGGACTCCCAACTTTAGATAGGGTCTTCCATTGCACTTTCTGATTGACTGAGTCAAAAGCCTTGATCAGGTCAATGAAGGCCACGTGTAGAGATCGGTGTTGTTCCTGCCCTATCTAGGAGTTGCTGAGCTTTGAAAATCATGTCAATAGTTCCATGGTTTGGTTAGAAGCCACACTGGCTTTCAGGAAGTATTTCCTTAGAAACTGGGTGAAACTGCCCAGTGGGGATTAGGGCAGTGATCTTTCCAGCAATGGAGAGTAGGCAGATTCCTGGGTAGTTCCCACAATCCATTTTGTTTCCTTTCTTGAAGACGGTGGCAATAACCACATTCCGGAGATCAGCAAGAATTTCTTCCGTGTCCGAGATTTTCCGGAACAGTTAATGGAGATGACTGATAAGCTCTGCTCCTTCAAGTTTGAAAATCTCTGCTAAATTCTGTCTACTCCTGTGACTTTTCTATTCTTCATGTGTCTGATGGTGGCTTCAACTTCAGTCATGGTAAGGGGGAGTCCAAGATTTTCTTTGGGGACTTGGTGTGATTTCCTCAAACATGTTCTCATTAATGATTGTATCATGGTTTAGGAATTCTTTGAAGTGTTTTCTCCATTGGTGACTGATGTTTTCTCTGTCTGTCAATAGGGTTCCATCCTTGCTCCACGTTGTTTTGAGGCCAAGGGTGTTGGGTCTGTATATTGCTTTAGTGGCATTGAAGAAACCCCAGGTGTTGTGCTTATCAGCTCCTTAGCTTTCTCAGGTCATTCTTGATTCACTAGAGATTAGGGATCATAAATCAGAGTCTAAGGTAACTACAACCTGTAATGTTACCTTATAAATGGATCCAACCTTTGTGCATGCGAGTATGTGACCGAGAACCAAGTGCATGTATTTAATTCAGGCTCATATTTTGTAAACAGCTTCTGAATTATTAAAGCCAAGGATAAGAAAATACATGTCTTTTTCCATACAGAACACATTGATCAAAGCAGTAAGAGACTGTGGCTTTAGCTTTAAGTTCTGTTGTTGTCAACTCTGTCATACCATGTTCATACTTTACCTGCATATTTAATACAGATGACTATATCTGGTCTCTATCTGCCATTTACTTATTGTTTCCAGACATACATTGCAATATCCTTTTAACATTAACTGTTTGAGTTCCTGTTTTTGCATACATCTTAATTGAAGCAGAATGTTAGCAACAGGATTACAGCAAGCTACTGATTGTTAAAAAAAAATCACTAATTTTCTCTGGACAGCTTTACTTTCTTCAGTCTCAATGAATTGTTCTGAAACCATTGAAGATGTCAATACTTTATCCTCAGCCAAATCGGCACACAACAACTTCTTGTGGTCTTCCTCTCCAGGCCACTGCCTTTTGGAATCAGAGAGTTCATGCCCAACAAAACCAGCTGAGTATGTTTGGCATCGAGGTGTGAAAACTGGCACTTGAATTTCTCCTAATGATGACCAAATAATAAAGCATATAAACCTGATAAAACATCACACTCACAACAGGGGCATGCTACCTCCTTTGAACACAACTCAATGTCTTGCTAAGGATAGAGAATGAAGAAATGAAAGGGGCATCAATCAAATATTTTGTGTCTATCTTAACAGTAGAAAGATAAAGTTGCATACCAGGAATAGAGATTAATGTTGGTGCTAAAAAATGTGAGGGAATTCAGGTAACTAGTATCAGCAGAAAAAAAGTGTTGGGGAAATGTTATGAGACTAAAACCCAACAACATTCAGGTTCTGATGTCCTGCATTCTAGATTCTTCAAATAAACTGCAGGAGTGGTGAATCACTGCCTATGATTTATCAAAATTCCTTAAATTCTAGAACAGGCCCAGTGGATTGTAATTTAGTAGATACAATGCTGACATTCAAGAAAATAGGGAGAGAGAAAAATAGGGAAGTTCAAGCTAGGTCACCTGATATCATCAGTCATTGCGAAAGTGCCAGAATTTATAGTAAGGGAGTGTTAATTGTCCACTGGAGTAGTGTCAGATGATTGGTGGGTGGCAAGTGTTATTCCCTTGTTCAAGAAAGGGATTACGGATAATCCTGGGAATTACAGACCAATCACTTTATGTCAGTGGCGGGCAAAATATTGGAGAGGATTCTGAAAGACAGAATTTATAATTACTTGGAAAACCATAGCTTGATTAGAAATAGTCAGCAATGCTTTATGAGAGGAAGATCGTGCCTCACGAACCTTATTGAATTCTTTGAGAATGTGACAAAACACGTTGATGAAGGTAGAGTAGTGGATGTTGTGTATATGGTTTTTAATAAGGCGTTTGATAAGGTTCCCCATGGTAGGCTCATTGAGAAAGTAAGGAGGCATGGGATACAGGGAAACCTGTCTGTCTGGATACAGAATTGGCTGGCCCATAGAAGACAGAGGGTGGTAGTAGATGGAAAGAATCAGCCTCGAGCTCGGTAACCAGTGGAGTTTCAC